>NW_006207899.1:620393-641353 GCF_000334495.1 Tupaia belangeri chinensis
ACAAGAAAGGTGATATTGTAGACATTAAGGGAATGACTGTTCAAAAAAGAATGTCCCACAAATGTTACCATGGCAAAACTGGAAGAGTCTACAATGTTACCCAGCATGCTGTTTGCATTGTCCTGAACAAACAAGTTAAGGGCAAGATTCTCGCCAAGAGAATCAATGTGCGCGTATTGAGCATATTAAACATTCTAAGAGCAGAGATAGCTTCCTAAAACATGTAAAGGAAAATGACTAGAAAAAGAAAGAAGCCAAAGAGACAAGGACCTGCGTTCAACAAAAGCACCAGCCTGCTCCACCCAGAGAAGCACACACTCTGTGAGAACCAATGGAAAGGAGCCTGAGCTACCGGAACCTACTCCCTATGAATTCATGGCATGATGGGTGTTAAAAATAAACTAATCTGTGGTCTATAAAAAAAAAAAGAACTACTGGCCTAGAAAAATCCATCACAAAGACTGAGAAAATCGTCCAAAAACATGAGAAGACTATACGAGAAATACTAGATACCATCAAATTCCAAACATCCGGATAATTGCTATCTCAGAAGGGGAAGAGACCCATAAAGGAATTGACAATCTATTCCATGAAATCCTGGAAGAAAATTTTCCAAACCTAGAGAAGCAAAGATCCAGTCCCAAAAAATACAAAGGACCCCAAATAGAATCAACACAAGATCTTCTCCAAGACACATTATAGCCAGATTGAGCAAAACCACCAACAAAGACAAGATACTGTAAGACTGGCAAGAGAGAAACGGCAAGTTACCTACAACGGATATCTCATCAGGCTGACAGTGGATCTCTCATGGGAAACAAGACGAGTGAGGAAAGAATGAGAAAATATACTCAAAGTGTTAAGGGAAAAGCAATTACAACCAGGATACTATACCCGGCAAGATTATCCTTCATATGGGAAGAAAAGACAGGAACATTCTCCGATAAATAAAATCTGAAAGAATTTACCAACTCCAGACCCCAAGAAATTCTGCAGGAAGTGCTATACCAGGAAAATTAAATACAGTTACACAGAAATAAGACTTCAAAACCTAAGAAAATGGCCAACTTAATCATGGGGACAAGTCTGGAGCTGAATAGTATACCCCAGAATTTAATTGGGAAAGCTGCATCACAACAAAAGATAAAGTACAGGAGACTGCACTGGTGAAACAGAATTTTATGACTTTTGACTAAAACATTGTTGATTTTTTTTCTAGGCTTTGTTTTCCGATTTTAAGGATTTTTGTTTTGTCTTGAGCTGCCGATAGGTTCGTTGACCTACTTCGTGTACCTACTATTTGAACAGAACCCCAACTTGTTTCCTGGCTTTAAGTTTTAAGCATATTTCCTTAGCATTTCTTTGATTTATTAAAGTTAAATCTGCTTTTCTTGAAATTGAAAAATAAAGTAAAAATACATAATGACCACAGTAAACTATATAGTATCAGCTAGGTGCTCCCTTACAGTATATTCATTCTACTCAGCTTCATGCCTTAAGTCAGACATGTATTCATAGATATGTATATATCAGTAGAGCTGGCTATTGAAAATAGTTAAATTACTTAAGAAATTTTGTGAATCAATAAAATGTGGGGGAAAAAGGAATGGAAAACAACTGTGGACACCTGAAATAGTGTGGGAGGAACATGGAAAATGGCAGAGGGTGAGAAATGGGAAAATATACATACATACATATAAATTACATTTTGTATGCTCTGACAATGTTCAGTGAATAAATGTAAATTAATTAATTAAATAATAAAAAAGAAACTGCATTTAAATTAAAGTAATATGAACTAACATAAATCAATGTTAGTAACAAACAGAAAAAATTAAGACACAAAAGATTTATAGTACAATCTCAACGTTCAGCATAATGTGAAATGTAGAAACAATTACATGTTCAATGACATCCTGAACATGAGTTGTGTAACATTAAAGTCCCCAGGTATAAATTTTATGTCTGCACATTTAAATTTATGATAAATTTTAAAGATATCAGGGCTATTAAAATGCAACTAGGAAGATTTTGGCCAATGGCCTAATCAAATTGCCACAGAACAAGAACTTTTCTAAATTACTTATATATTTAAGTATATATTAAAATTTTTTTAAGCTGTAACTATTACATAAAAATAAACCATATTACTGTAAGGAAGTCTAACTGTCTCATGCCACGTACTACTCATAAAATTCATTTTTTCATCTGGGAACCAGCAGTTGGCATAATAGCTATGTCACTGGACTCTCATGTAGTCGACTGTAGTTCGAATCCCAGACTCGATGGCTTCAACTCACGCCGGGCACATGTGTATGCGTGCCCAAGGTCCCGAGAGGAAAATGGAGAAGGGATTGTGGCGTGGTCATCTCCCCTGGGGAGCGATTTCTTGCTTTCTGTATATTTGGCGAGCACACTCACCCTATAGCAAAAACCTCTTTGAAATAAATCAATAAATTTAAAAAAAAAAAAAAAAACACCTGAAAAGAAAATAATGTTACTGAGATTTTCTACAGTAAGTTCTTGACAAATTTTCTAATAGTCTAACTTTATACATACCTCTATTTAGCACATACTTTTTAAAATTATAAACTTCTCAGAGTGTTGATTTTAAAATTATTTAAAGAGTAATTTTCAAAATTAGGTATTTTTAACTTATTTAAAGAGTAATTTTCGGGACCAGCAGTTAGTATAACGGCTATATTGCTGGACTCCCATGTAGTCGACCGAGGTTTGAGTCCTGGACCCTGGGCTTAAACTCACGTTGGGTGCGTGTGTATGCATGCCCAAGATCCCAAGAGGAGAATGGAGGAGAAGGGATTGTGGCATGGCCATCCCTGCGGCGGGGGGGTGATTTCTCGCTTTAAGTTTCTGTCTTTCTCTGTCATTCTGGTAAGCGCACGCGCCCTATAGCAAAAACCTCTCCATAAAAAGAAAGAAAAAAAAAAGAGTAATTTTCAAAATTAGGTATTTTAAACTTTACATTAAGTTTGCTCTGATAAAAACTTTTCATGGGAACCAGCAGTTAGCATAATAGTAGTCTACCGCAGTTCGCGTCCCAGACCCGGTGGCTTAAAACTCACGCAGGGTGCATGTTGTGTGCATGGCCAAGATCCCGAGGGAAGAATGGAGGAGAAGGGATTGCAGTGTGACCATCCCCCCTGGGGTGTAATTTCTCGCTTTCTGTTTCTATGTCTCTGTCTGTCTGTCTGGCGAGTGCATGTGCCCTATGGCGAAAACCTCTCAAAAAATAAATAAATAAATAAATAAACACTTTTCATTATTAGGCTGGTAAATTTGTGAAATAAGTGAGATTTTGCTTTTGAGAATGAAAATTTATTTAAAAGAACTAAAGATATCTGATGTTATTATAAACATAATTTAGGGCCAGCAGGTGACACAGAGGTTAGGGTAGCTGGATACCACATGGCTGACTGCACGGTTTGAATCCTGGACATGGCGGCTTGAAAATGAGGCCAGGCACGTGTACATGTGAGCCCAAAATCCCCAAAGGAGAATAGAGGAGAGAAAACTGCAGGATGGCATGCCATCGCGAGGGGTAATTTCTCACTCTCCTGTCCCCACCTCTCTCTGGCAAGCATACCTGCCCTAGGAAACATACATACACACATACATAGATAAATGAATAAACAAAATCTATATTACACAATTACTTTCATTTCAATAAAAATATTTTTACAATTAAAAAACAGAAAAGTAAAAGAAACCAATATTTCAAGTCATCTGCAACATAAAATCTTTAAAGTTTATACAATTCCTCGTGCAATCCACCCATTTTAGTTTATAAAAAAACTTTTAAAAATTGGGACCAGCAGTTAGCATAATGGCTATGTCGCTTGACTCCCACGTAGTAGACCGCAGTTCGAGTCCTGGACCTGGTGGCTTAAAACTCATGCCAGTCGCGTGTGGGTGCATGCCCAAGATCCCAAGAGGAGAATGGAGACGGGATTGTGGCGTGGTCATCTCCCCTGGGGGTGATTTCCCGCTTTCTCTCTCTCTGTCTGTCTCTGTCTTTCTGGCGAGCGCATGCGTCTTATAGCAAAAACCTCACAAAAAAAATTTTTTTTAAATTCAGGTTACAGATTAAAAAACTACCAAAATCCATGATTAATTTATACCTCTGAGATGACAACAATTCTAAGAGCTTGGAATAAACACCTACAAAAATTTGTCTTCACACTTACTCAAAGGGTTTGCACATATAAATATGTATGGCATGTATATGGGAACCCACTCTCCTGGTTTATAATTTCCTATTTATATTATTCATCAAAAATTTTTGACAGATACCTTTCAATAACCATACCTATAAGATCCACCACATTTTTGGAACATCTCTATTTCTGTGTGTGTGTGTGTGTGTGTGTGTGTGTGTGTGTACAGACACACATATATATCATAATTAAACCAATTAGTACAGACATGAACCACCTTGTGTATTTATATATCCTGTATGACTTTCTATCAGAATAAAACATTTCTTGGCCTTTTCTAAAATCTGGTCTGTTTGTACTTACTTTTCTAACTGAATGGTGTTTTCTCACTTTATACCAAAATGTTTCCTCAACTGGATTTTGATTTTATGATGCCATTTTTATCAGAAGAAAATTATTTTTGGTTGTTACTTTGTTTATGTCATCAAGTTTCAATTTTTTTTTTGGAGAGGTTTTCGCTATAGGGCGCGTGCGCTCGCCAGACAGACAGAGAGAGAAGAGACATAGAGACAGAAAGCGAGAAATCACTCCCCAGAGGGAATGGTCATGCCGCAATCCCTTCTCCTCCATTCTCCTCTCGGGATCTTGGGCACGCACGCACACGGCATGAGTTTTAAGCCACCGGGTCCGGGACGCGAACTGAGGTTGACTACGTGGGAGTCCAGCAGCATAGCCATTATGCTAACTGCTGGTTCCCAAGTTTCAATGTTTCAATTTTTCATGTATGAGAATTTACTGACATTTTTCTTTCATAAATGTGGTGCCTTAAAAAAAAAAAAAAATCTTCTCAATGCTAAGATTATTTTCTGAAATCCCTTAGTCTTTTGTAAGTTTTCTATTAAAATAGAGGAAACTTTTATCCAAGGTAACTTAGATATAAAAATTAGAAAACATAATGTTTTAATTTTTCTAAAAAGCTAGTAAATTGTTCCAACACCATTTACTCAAATAACCTGTTTTATTCCTTGATTTAAAACATCTCCTTTGTAATTCGCTAAAATCCTTATATGTGCTTGGGTCTATTTCTCACCTCTATTTGGTCTTATTGCCTGTCTATTCTACATTATTTAAATTTTTTATCTCGCAATGAACTCAGTATTACTCCATCATTTCCATAATATTTTTGGTTATTTTAACATTCTTTTTTCCTTGTGACCTCTGATCTTTTGGACAAGTTCAGTATAATACTCTCTCTCTTTTTTTTTTTAAAGTTTACTTCTTCAAAGAACGCACATTTGAGAGAATGCACATCCTTCTCCCCCAAAGAGTCTCGACACCATGATCTACCCCAGCCTCAACCAGTCACTGATCACTGGCAGTTGTGTGTCCAGCATACTCATCAAAGTGGTCTCTGAAGCAAAGAACCTTCCCATGTGGGTCAGTCTTACAAAGCACTGTTTAACCACTGTGCCACTATCCAGCCCTCATACTGTTTCAATTGTTGTTGCTTAACAATACAACATGAACTACTGGGTTGCTGGAAAAGTCATGATGCATTTTTGCATAGACAAACACAGAAAAATACATTATGACTTTCTTGATGACCCAATAGATCACTGTACTATTACACTGATTCCAGAGTTCTGCACTCACTTCATTTAAAGTGCACTTTAAGGGACTAGAGAGTGGTGCAGTAGTGATACAGCGGGACTCACATGAAAAGTGTTTGTTTCATATCCTGGAATCTACCTGTGCACACCAGGCATGATCCAAAATGGCAGAGATGGGGGTGAATCACAATATGAAAATTCTACTAGGGTTGGCTACCTGTCTGTCTGTCTGTCTGTCTCTCTCTCTCTAAGTAAAAAATAAACTTTAAAAAGATATATTGGAGGGACCAGCAATTGGTGTAATGGCTATGTCGCTGGACTCCCATGTAGTCGACCATGGTTCCAGTCCCAGACCCAGTGGCTTAAACTCACTCTGGGAGCATATGCATGCATACCCAAGAACCTGAGAGAAGAATGAAGGAGAAGGGATTGCGACATGGCCATTCCCCCTGGGGGGTGATTTCTCCCTTTCTGTCTCTCTCTAGCAAAAATCTCTCCAAAAAAAAAAAAAAAAAGATACATTGTAACTTTTCCAACAACCCAGTATTTTAAAAAATAAACTCTGGCTGGGACGAGCAGATGGCATAACAGTTATGTCACTGGACTCCCATGTGAAGTCAACCGTGGTTCCAGTGGCCTAAACTCATGGCAGGCACATATGAGTGCATGCCCAAAATCTCAAGAGGAGAATGGAAGAGAAAGGATTACAGCAAGGCCATGCCCCCTGGGGGGTGATTTCTCACTCTCTTTCTCTCCATCTCTCTGGCAAATGCACGTGCCCTATAGCAAAAATCTCTCTTTAAAATAAAAAAAAAGAACTTTGGCTTAGCTGCTGTGATACAGTTAAGAGCATGCTAGAAGGCAGTGCTGACTCACATAACAGAGTGCAACTCAAATCCCTGGCAAGACCTGAAACATTCTGGGTATATATGTACCCAAAATCCTAACAAAGGATTGTTCTGGGGGAAAGGAATTTTGATGTGACTAGACGCTACTGGGAGGTGATTCTTCTCTCTCTCTCTTGCATGCATCTGCATATACACATATGCTATGATAAATAAATAAATAAAAAAAAATATACTTAAAAAAAAAATTGAGGGTCAGTTCTATGGTACAGTTGGATTTCACATGTCGACCTCAGTTTAAATTCCTGGCCTGGTCAGCTTAAAAGTACACAAAAAGTGCATGAGAATACCTAAAATCCAATAGGCAAGAAGATTAAAGGAACAGGACCATGGCATGACCAGATCCTGTGGAGGGTACCCCCCCCAACATGTTCTGTCATCATTAAAAAAGACTAAAAAAAAATGAACTTAATAATTAATTATGAAATGATACATAAAGAACACCACATTTCATGTTTAAGCAAGGTGATAGTGATCATAAAGGTAGAAGTGGGGCTAAATGCAAAAATCTAAAAAATAAGAAAGGCAAATGGGGAAATAACTTCAGATTAAAATTAAATTTGGTCATCTCAATGTAAACACTGAGATAATGTAAATATAAAAAGCAATTGTGTGGGCCTGCCCATAACCTGGTGGTTAAGGGAGCTGGATTCCACGTGGCCAACTGCGTGGTTCCAATCTCAGTTCTGACAACTTGAAAACCGTACATGGTGCCCCAAATCCCAACAGGTTGAAGGAAAACGGACTTTAGTTTAACCACACCCCAATGGGGAGGCAAGGGGTGGTACTTTCTCTCTTTTCCTCTCTGTCTCTCCCTGGTAAGCACAAGCCATTGTGGGAGGGGTGGGAGGAGAAAGACAATTTAAAAAAACAAAGAAACGGACAAAAAAAATAAATAAATAAACTTATCAAAGTACCAAGCTAAAGGATAGCTGAAATGGAGGAAATATAATTGCAATGACCACGTTCCAGTGGAGGATGTTTTCATTCCCTTTTCAGAGGACAAGCACACATGTCCTCTGGCAATTTTAAAAATAATAATAAAAATAACCTTATAGTCCTGAATTAAACTGGAAGTATAAGTGCAAGCTCTGAATTTATTTTTATATACATACATGTGTGTGTGTTTAAATATATATGTATGGGGGCCAGCAGGTGGTGTAGTGTTAAGGCACTGAATTCGCACATGGCTAACTGAGGTTGAAGTCCCAAATCCAGAGGCTTGAAATTCACACCTATACCCAAAACCCCAAGAAGAGAACGGAAGAGAAGGGATTGTGGCATGGCCATCTCCCCTGGGAGATGACTTCTCGCTTTCTGTCTCTCTGTCACTCTCTATCTCTCCAGTGAACTCTCACATACCCTATAGCAAAAATCTCTCCCCCACACACACACAAAAAAAAAAAAAGAAAAAGAAAAAAAGAAATGTACATATATATTTTTTCACTCTGAGCTATAACCACGGAAAAAAACTAAGGACAGTAACATACTAAATAGTTCCAAGCACCCCTAATACCAAGATTCTGATCTATAAATACCTTTGGCCAATAAGTTTTAAAACATTTTTAAGAATTATTTACTTAATTTTATTTATTATTATTATTTAATTTGTTATATGGTACATATGCTTACCACAAAGAGAGAGAGAGAGAGAAAGTAACAGTCAGATCTGGGATTTGAACCGCAGTCAACCATGTGGGAGTCCAGCACCTTAATCACCAAACCACCTGCCCACCCTACCCAATACTTTTTAAAAGCAAAACAAAACTCCTTAGAGAATTGGTCAATTTACAGGTCTGGAAGAGAAAACATGTAAGGTGTATACCTAGGACACCTCTTTGAGGAAACTATCATAGACCACTAGGGTCCCGCTGGAAGAACTCAGGGGTTTATTTGTAGTCACCTGCTAACCAAAAGTGGGACAATTTTAACATCAGTAACTGAGAATAATACCAATAAATTTTTAAATCTGTAGGTTTATGACTGTAATACCAATCAAGTTGTATCAAAAGATGAACCTTATCTGGACCCTTATCTATTTATTTTAGTTCTTCTATAGGGCATGTGAGTTCATTGGAGAGTGAGAGAGAGAGAGGGAAAGTGAGAAATAACTTCCAAGGGGATGTAGCCAAACTGCAATCCCTTCTCTTCTATTCTCTTGAAATTCACATACAAGCACCCAGTGAGTTTTTTTCTGGAGAGGTTTCTGCTATAGGGCGCATGCACTCGCTAGACAGACAGAGACAGAAAGCGAGAAATCACCCCCCCAGGGGGATGGTCACGCCGCAATCCCTTCTCCATTCTTCTCTTGGGATCTTGGGCACACACGCACACACGCCCGGCGTGAGTCTTAAGCCACCGGGTCCAGGACGCGAACCACAGTCGACCATGTGGGAGTCCAGTGACAGCCATAACGCTAACTGCTGGTTCCCCCCAGTGGGTTTTTGAAGCCGCTGGGTCCAGGACTCATACAGTACAGTCAGCTATGTGGGATCCAGCTACCTTAACCTCAACGCCACTTGCTGGCCCTGCATCCCTATTTAAACAAAGTGAAAATATGTGCTAAGATGAGAGAAAACTGCCCATAGCCTAGTGGTAAGAGAGCAGGATTCCCAACAGCTGATTATGGTTTGTACCTGAGCACTAGAGGCTTGGAAAATATATTGAATGCGTATGCATGCACACTCAAAAGTATAAAGGCACATCCACAAGGTAATAAATGGAGGAGAAAGGATTGTGTTTTGACCAACCCCCTTGGGGGGGAATGTTCTCCCATCCATATTCTATCTCTTGGTGAGAGCTCATAACCTATGGCATTTTAAAGAAATTTGAGACCCACAGTCTTCTACTGACTATAATATCTTAAGAGCAACTCTTTACTAGGGAAGCCCTCAGCCATGACCCACTGTGCTGGCATGGAATATAAACTATGTAAGGAATAAATCTGTTGAAAATTTATTTAGATCACAATCTATTTAAACTTCTGAAAAGCGTATCTCATTCTTCCATTCACATAATGTTAATTGTTTGAAAAGCTATTTTGCCCTCAGAAAAATGGCAAGTTCAAAATAGTATGTTGTCTTCTACAATTTCTGAATAAAGAACAAATAGGGTTACAAAGGCGCCTATGAATCTCCCACAGCTCACTCACATTTTCCTTTTTTCCAATCTTTGAAACTATCTTTTAAAAAACAAAGTAAAAGGCTGCATATACTTCTGATCAGTCTTTGGAAAGATATTCAAGATATACAGTTTAAAACAACTATACCAAGAGTACCCAAAAAGAGTTATATGTCGTATCTTGGGCAAAAAGCAGAAGTCTAGGGACCAGCAAATGCCATAATGGTTATGTCACTGGACTCCCACATATTCAACTGTGGTTTGAGTCCCAGATCCGGTGGCTTAAGACTCAGGCTGGGCACATGTGCTGAGAAATGACTGGAGGAAAAGGGATTGCAGTGTGGCCATCCCCGGGGCGTGGGGGTGTTTCTGTCTCTCTCTAGCAAGTGCATAAACCCTGTAGCAAAAAAATTCTCTCTCTTAAAAAAAAAAAGGCAGAAGGACCAGCAGTTGATGTAATGCCTATGTTGCTGGACTCCCATATAGTTGACTGTGGTTTGATTCCTGGACCTGGTGGCTTAAACTCACGATGGGCGCATGTGTGTGTGTGTGCCCAAGATCCCAAAAGGAAAATAAAGGAGAAGGGATTGTGGCATGGCCATCCCCCTAGGGGGGGTGATTTCTCACTTTCTGTCCCTGTCTTTCTAGCGAGTGCACGCGCCCTATAGCAAAAACCTCTCCAAAAAAAAGCAGCAGTCTAGTTGGAGGTATGCCAATGCAGGAACACTTCTTTAGACTTCAACCTGCTGGGATTGATAAGCAGCAGCAGGACAGAAATGACAGTTAGTTTGAGCTGTCAACTTGACTGGGCTACAGAATATCTAGAAAAAGCATTACTCTGAGTGTGTCCATAAGATTATTTCCAGAAGGGATTAACACGGGAATCTGACTAGGCTAAATGTGAAAGATCGGCCCTCTTTGTGGACTGGCATGATCCAATCGGCAAAAGGGCCTGGAGAAAATGGAGTCCAGCGACATAGCCATTACGCTAACTGCTGGGTCCCCCCCCCCAGAATTATACTTTTAAAGTCTACCTTACAACTGACCACTCACTGACAAAGCAAACCTTATTCTGGGCCAGCTGAAAAAAAGAATAAAAAGCTGGGCAGCCCTATCTCTATGATAAAGAAGGGAGAATCAAAGAACTCTTGGTATCTCAATCAAGAAAATACAACTTTATAGCTAACCTGGTGACCATGTAGTCTAATTATATCACGTTATATACAAAAATTGCCTAACTGTATTAGAAAATTTTTTCTGAAAATGAATTCTACTTCAAATATTCTATCTATTGTGGGACCAGCAGTTAGTGTAATGGCTATGTCACTGGACTCCCACATAGTCGACTGTGGTTCGAGTCCCGGACCCAGTGGCTTAAACTCACTCCGGGTTCGGGTGTGTGCCTGCCCAAGATCCCGAGAGGAGAATGGAGGAGAAGGGATTGCGGCGTGGCCATCCCCCCTGGGGAGTGATTTCTCGCTTTCTGTCTCTCCATCTCTCTCTCTCTCTGGCGAGCACACACACCCTATAGTAAAAACCTCTCCAAAAAGAAAAAAAAAAATTCTATCTATTATCAGAAGCAGTCATTAATAAGTTTTAAATTTCATTTATATTAAAACTTAAAAGCAATATTTATAAATCTCTTAATCTTAATTTTTGATAAATTATTTTCAATACTTACTGCTTCAGCTTCTGCTCTTGTCTTGAAAGTAATTACCGCATGAAGTGAAGAGTCATCAATCTGACAATCTTCGATTTCACCATATTGCTTTAAATTAAAAAAAATCCTCCAAATAAATTTTTTGAAATGTAAAAGAATAGCATTTAAAGCACTAAAAACACTAATAAATATAATCCAGAATATATAACAATTTATTCTAGTTAGTAGCAAAGAATGAATAAATTCATTTTAGTTCTTGATATTGTAAAATAAAGGTTGGTTCTATCTTTTGATCCTATTTATTTATAATTCTATATTTTCCAGAATTAATAAAACTTATACCTAATTGAACTTGTCTTTAAATGAAGGAACACTGGTCAAAACCTGAGTTTCCTACTTGATCTTTCTCTTAATTACTGTAACCTCAGGATATGCTAAATTCTTTCTTCAGAAACACTGATGCCTCAGAACATTCTGTGAGTTTTTTGCTATCATTCCCAATAAAAGAAGAAAAAATATTCACAGAATGTAAGTAATTTTCCTAAAGTAAGTAGTTAATTACCAGGATGAGAGTACAGGTTTTTTTTAATTCAGAGTTTAACATTTTTCTTTTCACATACTACATAAACCACTACTCTCCATACTCTTTTAGGACATATAAAAACTAAGCGTATTAAATTATATTTATTTTTGGTTTCCTGGACTGTACAAAAAGCAACCTTTTAATATATATTATAGTCCTTTACATATGTTACTAATACTTTCCTTCTTTCCCCAAAATAAAATTATAACCATAATCTCTTTAATAATAATCACACATACACACTTTGTAAAGAAAAAAATGTGTACAGCAGAGTAAAGAGAATGCATTATGGAAACACTCAGGCTTCATCCCTGAGTTTACACTAGTTTAAACTGGCTATGTAAACTTGAACAAGTTACTCAATCTCTTTATGCTTCATCTTCCTCATATCTAAAATGGGCTAATGGTACCTACATCATAGTTATTCAAATAACTCATAATACAATGAGTTATAATAAGGTACTAAAAGTAATACCTGCCACAAAATAAGTGCTCTAAATTTTATTGCTCTTACTAGTGATCCCACTGGATAAATTAAGGAAAGCTTTTGTTAATGACAACTTCTAACAGTCAATGGTCCCTTATTAATGTAGGGGTTTTCTATTATTTCAGTCTGTGTTCAAATGACAAGATTGAGATAGAAAAAACTAAGCTTTAACTAAATCTGTGCTCTTATTTAAGACTCTAATTTTAAATGTGAAATACCACTGCTAACTTTTGAGTGGAGTTCCAATCTCCAAATACATGTAAGAAACTCACCTGTTTGGATTATTTTAGCAATTCACTGTTAGTTTCTTGATTAGCTGTATAACTAACTATACCTAAGACACTTAAGTTATCTGGACCTTCTTTCCCTTGTGAAAGTAGATCACATAGCAGGGAAGAGTTGGGCTACATTATGTCTAAGCTTTTTTTCTAATTCTCTGATTTCCATTCTTTTCTTCTTTTTTTTTGAGAGGTTTTCACTCTAGGGCACGTGCACTCGCCAGAAAGAGGAAAGAGACAGAGAGAGAGAAAGTGAGAAATCACCCCCCAGGGAGGATGGCCATGCCGAATCCCTTCTCTTCCATTCTCTTCTCGGGATCTTGGGCACGCACGCACACATGCCCGGCGTGAGTTTAAGCCACCGGGTCCAGGACTGGAATCACAGTCAACTACATGGGAGTCCAGCAACATAGCCATTACGCTAACTGCTGGTCTCTCTGATTCCATTCTTTATCCCTTGAACCCATCTAGCACCAGACTTTCCGGACTCCTTATCCTTAAATATAAGCCATTTTAGTTATTTCTTAAATCTAAACCATTTCTTTCAATATCTCCTTATATTCCGACAATGTATCTGCAACTGCTACAAGCCTGGAGTATTACTAACAAACACTTAAATCTCAAAAGTTTAAAACATTTGTCTACCATCTATTTACAAGCTTTCCTATACTTCAAAATCTAAGCTGCACTTTTACTACCTCATGAAATTTTCTTCGTTGTTCTTTTTTCCATCACATGCCAATGTGAAAGGTACTGAAGTATTTATAGTGTTTAATACACTGAACTTGATTATAAATTACACTTGCAGTTTATTTTGCCTGGTTTGTGTTAAACACAACATAGGTAAAAAGCCTTGAGGGTAAAGCACTGGTTATTCCCTTCATATCTCCAGAGCAATTACTACAATGCTGAAGGTAAAAATGATGCTGAGTAACTAACATTTGGTTACCACTAAGAATACATTTAAACCAAAAGTGCCTAAGGCAGACGTAATCTTCTCCATTCTGCATAAACCGTGAAGCCTAGTCCAAGTTGAATGATTAATTAGCAAAGACTAGAATCCCATTCTCCTTTCTCATAGCTTGATCCATTACCATTAGATAGACCTTGGTCAAATTTAAATAAATAAAGTTAAATGAAAATAATCCTTTAAAAAAAAAAGATTAGCATAGATTAAGCAAACCATTTTATTAACTTTCTCATGTCATTTTTGTAATTTCCTCTTTAATTATATCTATTATCCCCAATGATGAGTATCAGTATTTGTTCTGTTAAGTAGTAAGAAAAGTACCGCAAAATGAGGAAGAAGATCTTCTCTATCACTTTCTGTAAATGCAGAAATCTCCAGTGCACGGGGACGATGATCTACCACAGCATGACCAGGAACACCTCGCCCTCGACCTCGACCCCTGCCTCGACCATGAGCTGCACCTCGACCTCTGGAATGAATACCTCTACCTCGCCCAGATGAAAGAATCCCTCGTTTGGCAGCCTAGAAAGAGATAAAATACATAAGTTAAATAATGCTACACTTTATTAACACAAACCAAAAGTTATACTCTGACAGACATCTCAAATTTTTTTTGCAATTTGACTTCATATTTAGGTAATGCCTATAAAAGGAGCCCGTAATTTAAGTTGGGTTTCAGTCTTCAAAGTAAAAACAAACTAGGTATAGCTAGTAGATTTAGACAACTAAATAGCATTAAGGTAAGACTTCAAGACAAGTCCAGTAGCTGCTAAATATTGGGCTGCTGGAAAAGTCAAGATGCATTTTTCTGTGTTTTTCTATGCAAAAGGCGTCATGACTTTTCCAACAACAATATTAGGTCTCTGATACCTAAATGGTAGTACTTAACATAAAGTTCTCTGTCAGAAAAGACATGGATCAAGTTGCCAACATATTTGGAAAAAAGCATTATTCTCAGATTAAGCAATTTTATAGGCAAAAAGTATAATTTTACATCAATGACCTAGACAAGTACTAACTGTATTAATGACATTAATGTCTTTCTATACTTCAAAATTTAATTCTAATTTTTAAACATTTTTAGCTAAATATTAAAAATTCATACATGCATATAATAGGTATTGGTTTTATGGGTTTATTCCTTACAGAAAGAACTATGAAACAATTAAATTAGAAAAAAGTAGTTTACTTTCTCTTTTATAAACATCCACAGCACCATCTATAGGCAAAACTTAAGTAAGCATGTTCTTCAATACAGTTCCACCAATGAAGGCTGATCTTTACAGCAGCTCAATATACTATGACTGTATATATGCAAAAAATACCTCCATAAGAATACCTAATAAGTCTTTAATAGTTGTCAGTATTAGTGAGGACAAGCCGAAACAGAACGGTAACATTCTTTGAAATAGAGAGACTAGGGTGTGTATAGATGTAACTATAGCCATTCCTCATTAAATAAGATTTTCTCTAGTAGCTCTGAAAATTTTATTAACCTCTTCTTTCATTTTTCAATATCCCAGCATATATGCTAGGGATTATCAATAATTGCTGACTAGAATGAAAGGAATATACTTTTAAATTATTCACAACTAAGTAAGTTCCTTTTAAGCATACTCTGTAGTTCCGATAAAACATACTTCCAGCTGTAATTCTGTATACTTTCTCCTAAGTTCAGTGACTTCTTCTCCAGCCTGCATCTTCTTATACAAATCCAGCTCTGTGTCAAGCAATTCTTTCTGCATCTAAAAAATAGCACTTAATATTTTAGGTGACAATAATAAATATCCTGTACGATACAAAATGCATTATAAAATATACACTATATTCAAATACAGATTGGTTTTAGACCATGTTAATATTTTACTTATTCAAAAAATAATGTTTAATCAGCATGAACTGGAGGCGGGGGAAAGGGATCCAAAAGTGAAAAAAAAAAGACCTGATGTGATATTATAATAACACAAAAGAGAGAAAAAAACAAAAAAGGAAGCAATTCTAGACTATAGTACTGACTTGATACTGACCCTTGGTAGAATATGACAGTATTTCAAAAAATCATGGAAAATGGAACTAAGGTATAAGCTTATTTGGGTGTAAAAAACATTTGGAAATCCAGGCACAGTTTTTCGTAACATCTATGTTCCACAAACTTTTTGAAGACTCCCTACTATACTGCAGTTGTAAAGAATGCTATTTTCAATTTTATATTTAGTCATTCAAAGTACTGTTTTACCAATTCTGTAACTATTCTGAGTGTATTATAAGAATGTGTCAATGAATAAAAAAATTATATTACTGGAACCAAGTTGCCATTTTAGGAATGGAAGATAGTATCTATAATTAAAAAAGGATCATGTAGTGTTGAGTTGTGAGTATCAATACAAACACCTGACTTTACACATATATACACAGGGTTTTCAAAAAGTTCGTGGAATGTGCATATTATTAAAAAAAAAAAAAAAACTATGAAGCCAGGCAGTGGCCTTCAGGTTAGAAGCTAGATTCCACATGGCTGACTGTATAGAAGCCCAGACCGAGTGGCTTGAAAAACATGTCAGGTACGTACACATGCATGCCCTAAATCTCAAAAGGAGAGGAAAATGGGAGAAAAGGGACTGTGACCACATAAGGAGTGCTTTCTCACTCCCCACTCCCTTCTCTTTGTCTCTCTCTCTCTGGTATGTGTATGTGCCTTCTGGCAAATTAAAAAAGAAAAAAAATGTGGATTATAAAATATTTTGGACCAAAATATATTAACTTGTTACAACACATTTTAAACAGGATCTAGTTTGAGGCACTAACAAGGACACAACGTTGGTTTGAAAAGAGCCTCATCAAAGAAACATCATTTCTCCTAAAATTGAAGTGAGAAGAAACACTGAATTTATGGTGAAGCTTGGGTGGAAGAAAGGTAAAATCATTAATTCTTTAAAAAAAAAAAAAAAATGTATGAGGACAATGCCCCAAAGAAATTATCAGTTTATAAATATATAACTTACTTTAAAAAGAGACAAAAAGTTGTGGAAGATGATGCCCATAGCGGCAGACCATCCACATTAATTTGTGAGAGAAAAATTAATTTTCTCTGTGCTCTACTTGAAGAGGACAATTAACAACAGAAATAATAACTAATAAGACAGATATTATAATTCATTCAGCTCATACAATATTGACTAAAAAATTAAAGTACTACAGATTTTCTATTTAATTGTTACCCAAAGTGTTGCACCCAGATCAAGTGCAGACAAGAGAATTTTTGATGGAAATTTTAAATGAGTGAGATCAAGATCTTAAAAGCACTTTATTTCTGAAGCATGTTAAAAGAAGATGGTGTATGGCTCTACTTATACAATCCTGAAGACAAAAGTACAATCAAGGCAACAGCCACCCACAGAATTTGTCCAGTCAAAGCAAAAGCAGACATGTTAAGAACAAAGTTTGCAGCAACAAATTTTTCAGATATTCAAGGCATTTTGCTTTCTGACTTTCTGGAAGGACAAAGCTTTAACAGAAAAACACTGAGAAAAGATTAATCATAGAGTCCTCCTCCACTATGGTAATGCTCCTGTTCATTCCTTTCATCAAACAAAGGCAATCTTGTCAAGAGTTTCGATGGGAAATCATTAACCATCTACCTACCTCACAGTTTTGATTTAGTTTCTTCTGACTTCATTTCCTAATCTTAAAAAAAATGTTTAAAGGGCAGCAAATGCCTTTAGTTAGTAATGTGGAAAAGTCTGCATTGGGCCAGCTGGTGAAGTGGCGGTTAAGCAGATGGATCCCACAAGGCTGACTGCATAGTTTAAGTCCCAGACTATAGGGCTTGAAAAACATACCAGGTGTGTGCACACACACAAACTGGACAGGAGGGAAAAATGAAGAAGGGATTGTGGTGGGACTGTTCCTTTAGTGGGGTGCCTTCTCATACTCTCTCTTCCACCCTTTGCCCCTCTACCAAGTGCACACACCCTCTGCCCCCCTCCCCCAAAAAAACAGCCAGTCTGCACAGATATGGTTAAATTATCAGGACCCTCAGTTCTTTACAAATGGACTAAATGACTGACATCATCACTTACAAACATATCTTAAACTTTAAGTCACTTTTGTTGAAAAACAAAGTTTCTATTTTTCATTTTTATCTTCTAATTCTATTTCTCCTTGAACTTTGTGGAGTCTGTGCATGTAGGCACACTAAGTATAAATTAATCATATAACCCTGTTTCTTTTTCCTTAAAATCTCTTATTACCTCTGGGATTATCCTGCTTACTTATTTGTATATAATGAGTTAATCTACCTGAATTTTCCCTTTTAATCAATCCATTCTATACAATACTATCAGAATATTACTTCTGTCATTAACTTTTTATATCACCAACTACTTACAATAATACAAACCTCATACTCCTGAGTCAAGCACTCAAATACCTATACAATTTCTCCTCAAGCTACTTTTCCAAGATGGTCCGTAACTATTTTCCTAATTACTGACTTTCCAACCACAATTCCACAGGATTCAATACATTAACAGACTTTGTGTATTTATAATGGCAGGGACAGAATGATAAGTACAATGGTGAGATTTCGAATAAGGAATATTACACCTAAAAAAACGTGAACCTTAAAAATGTAGTGTTTAGGGGCCAGTGAATGGTTATGTCGCTGGACTCCCATGTAGGCAACTGCTGTTCGAGACCCAGACCCAGTGGCTTAAAACTCACACAAGGCATGTGTGCGTTTGTGTCCAAAATCCTGAGAGGAGACTGGAGGAGAAGGGACTGTGGCATGGCCACCCCCTGGGGGGTAAGGTAGGGGAGGAGGGGTGATTCTCGCTTTTTGTCTGTCCCTCAGCAAGGGCACAAGCCCTATGACAAAAATTTCTCTCTCTCTCAAAAAAAAGTGGAGTTTGTTTTTCAGTAAGTAGAAATATATATAACATCACAAATTAAAATACCTGAGTCTTGGTTTTTATACTTTTTGGAAGACAGCGTCCTGGAGAAACAGCTTTGACTTCATCTTTTAACTTGGTAATATTTTTTGTCAAAACTTCTAAAGTTTTCATTATTTCTGCTTTATCTTCAGACTTCATTGCTTTGTTTTTTTCCAGTTTTGAAATTAACATCTGACAAATTTTAAAGAGAAAAATATTAATATCCTTGCTGTTATTTAAAAAGCAAACAAAGCAAACTAAGTATAAAAACAAATAATACTGGGCTGGCCCTAAAGCATAGGAGTTGGGCACTGAGTAGAGAAAGGAAACTGGGTCCCACATGGCCGATCAGGGTTCAAGTTCCCACCTTGTTGATTTAAAAAACACAGCAGGCATACGTGCATGCCAGGATCCTGACAGGATGGAGAACTAGAAGAGAGTGGATTATGGAAAGACTAGGCGCACTGAAGGGTGTTTCCTTTCTATCTCTCTTATGTGTATGCCCTCTGGCATCAAATAAATAAGTAAATAAATAAATTTATTTTTAGTTTATGTTTTCATGACAACACTAACAGGCATTAAGTATCAGCAATACCAAATCCACTATTCTGCTAACTGCAACTAAATTCAACTCTTGTGCCAGCAGGTATCAAATAGGTTAAAGCACTGGATCCACATGGCAGGCTGTGTGGTCTAAGTCCCAGATCCTATAGCTTGACAATCATACTGGCTACATGTGTGTCCATGCCAAAATCCTAAGAGGATACTGGAGGAGAAGGGATTGCCACATAGCCATCTCCACCCTCAGAGGGGTGGGAGAGTGACTGCTCACTTTCTTCTAGCCTCTGTCTCTCTCTGGTGAGTGCTCACACTCCTTAGCAAAATCTTTACAAAATAATTAATTGATTGGTTAATTAATTAATTCAAGTCTCATTCTTGGTTTACATTGTATAGTACTATAGGGGTTGAGTATCCCTTATCTGAAATGCTTGGAACCAGAAGTTTCATTTATTTTTGTCAATAGTCATATATTTTGTTAACAGTCAGATGTGAAATTTTCCACTTGAAGCATAACATCCATACTCAAAAAAAGTTTTGGATTCTGGAGCATTTCAGATTTTGGATTTTCTAGTTAAGGATGCTCCATCTACATTACTATCTGGGTCACTTCAAATATAAATGCAAAGCATATGACCAAAAGAAATTCAGATATATCCTTGAAAAGTCATCAATTTGAAGTAATATCAACAATTTTACTTTATCATCAATTTGTTGCAATTACTGCCTCTATATATTCTTACTCCAAATGCAGTTTACAATGTAGAAAGTACCAGAAGAAAATTCTGTAGTTCATTTTACATAATGAAACCTCAGAAAAATTGAATATGCTTTCTTTGTCACAAGGAACATTAAGTGGCTAGACTGAGAATGACTTCCTCTACATGGACAGAAAACAAGAAGCAAGGTAACGAGGTAGATAAGAAATATTACAGGCTCTCTGAGTCAAGATGACTTCAGTTTTTAGTGTAAAGGATTGTGATTTGGGGATCAGCAGATGATGTAATGGTTAAGTCACTGGACTCCTACATGGCTGACCGTGGTTCAAGTCCCAGACCTGGAAGCTTGAAACTCATGCTGGGTGGGTGTGCATGTGTACCCAAAATTCCAAGAGAAGAATAGAGAAGGGACTGTGGTGTGGCCTTCCCCCCTGGGAGGGGGGTGATTTCTCGCTTTCTGTTTCACTCTTGTCTCCAGCAAGCGCACATAGTTCAATATGAACTAGAAACATTCCAACTATGTAGAAGTTAGTTGTGGTTATTGGCTGGGGGTTAGGCGACCACAAACAAGGTTAAAAAAAAAAAAAAAAAAAAGACACACACACACATCAACATTGAGGAAAAGGTTCACCACTTCATTATCTGGTGAATAAACTACTACTATGCATCAACAAAGCTGAATGGACACTATCTCATTTTCACTTTACACTGATAACGCAAGTCCCATTTAAACTACTGGTATATCCACCATTAAAGTACTTCTTTATCCCCAATACATAATTATTAATAGTTTATTTTTACTATTACCATTTATAGTGCATTTATTTTTCAAGACTACCTGTAAGATTAAACTCACTTAAAATTATATTTGTAAATATATTTTGCCAAATGTTAAGTTTAATGTTTTACCTTCTGTGTTTCAATGTGCTTTTCTAAAATTTCTTGTTTCCTTTTCCTCACATCC
>NW_006207899.1:641367-654493 GCF_000334495.1 Tupaia belangeri chinensis
TAGTGCCTCCTAAAGTCAGACATCAGAAATATCATTAGAATATTACTAAGAATAAACAATATTATTCAAGAGAAAAATTATTATAAATGCAGAAACCTGGCCAACGAAAATTACTATAAAATTTTGTCCCATAAAACCTAAATATACATGGAAATTTCAAAGATCAATCAGAGTAACCTCTCATTCTAAAAAAAAAAAAAAAAAAAAAAATTAGTATTTACTGCCACACTTGGAAAATAAAAGTTCAGTAGCAGCCAACATCCACATTTTGGTCTTTAGCCCTTATTCCGTGATAGGTACTGAAAAAATGCATACACGAAGAAAAGTTTTCCTATGTCAAATTTTGTGCATTATACTAGCTATACTTACCTGTTTTTTTTTCTGTGCTTCATTATTATCAACTGCAGAGGTGGAAACAAGTAAGGTTTTTTGTGCAGCCTTCAAAGCAGCTGGATTATACACCGTTTTTGTTAGGCCAGTAGATGTAGACAATACCTACCAATAGAAATATATATATAAACTATTCATGACTTCCTATCTTTCTTCCTAGAAGTCTCAACTTTAAAGCACTCCATTAAAATTTAGCACAATGAATTAAATGCATTATGTCCTTAAAATAACTAAGCTACAAAACTATAAATGCAGAATAAGGCCTAACATGACAAAAACTTAAATTAGCACTATATACTTATAGACAAAAAAGGCAGACATACAAAAACAGCTCAAGAAAAAAACATTGCTATTACTAAGTCACTGAGGAACTATTAGTTGCTGAATGCATGTACTTCTATTCCTTGTGACTACAGCAAAAACTTACACAAAAGAGTATGGCACAGGAAGAAATTGCATACTATTGCTCAATTTAACATGATTATTTACAATGTGCAGCTTTGAAATAAACCTTATTGATTCATTCTCCATTCTTTCACTAGCAACGCTCCGAAGTGATCCTACACCTTAAACCCAGCTCAGGTTCAGCGTAACACAATCAAGACTTCCACAAAGCCCTAATTGTTTCTCTCTACTACCCAAGTTCTTACATGAAATTTTATCACTTCAGTTATTAGGTAAAAGTGCTAACAGATATATATAAACTAGTATTAGCTTTAAATAAAAAAACAGGGTCTTAAGTTAAGACCCTGTTTTTTCCCTCTTTGTGAATTTTCCAGGACCTTAAGACCCTGTTTTTTCCCTCTTTGTGAATTTTCCAGGACCTTAGTCTTGCTACCAACTAGTTATAATCCCATAAGTAAAATCAAGCACCTTTTGGGGCCTTAGTTTGCTCATGTGTATAATAAAGAAGTTTGAGTTATGGTATCTACAGTCCTTCTGAACCCCAAAAATTCATTCCACTAGGACATTAATTTTTTTGGTGGTGGTGGGGTTTTGTTACATCTCCTGTACCTAGAACAATGCCACGGCACAGAGAAAATATTGAATAAGAATTTTTTCACTAGGCTAAACGAAAATGATTAAAGTACAATGGAAAACTTTTTCTACACAAAGGTCAATTTTTAAAAAGTGGTTTTTGTCTACCTTCTTCATACTTTGAAAGCAAAACATGTAGTTCATTAAGTTCCATGAAATGGTTAGTTACAGTTCTTAGGAAAGCACCTAGGGATTTCTTCAGGAAGACTGACAAGTGCTATAAAAAACTAAACACGAAACCCTATGTTTGAACACTAATTTTCCAGAAGAAAAAAAAAAATACTTCTAAAAGCTTTTAAAGGAGTCCATGACCTAAAAAAGTTTTTAAAAAATCCTACTGAGGTCCAGCAGATGGTACAGAGGTTAAGGCAGCTAGATCGTACATGCCAATCAGGTAATTTCAGTCCAGGACCCAATGGTTTGAAAGACACACCAGGCACATGTACATGCACACCCAAAAATCCTGAGCAGAGAATGAAACCTGAAATTGTTAGCATATGGGTATATAAGAAAAGTAGCAACCTGAAGACCACTTTCTAATCTTTCATCATGAAAGTAAAGTTTCACTTTTAGTAACCAATGCCCAAACTGGAACTAAATACAAAAGATATATGGTTATGATGCTTAACAGCCACATTCACAGTAAGTAGCAATATCAGAAACTTAAAACAGAAATACATTATTTTAGTGCAATAAAAAGGCAGTTATCTCAGGAATTAAGTGCGTAGAAAGCTTATTAACATAATTACTGTATGGTCAATTTCTGTATTAGATAATTCATCTGTTCAGGAAATATAAATGACCATTTATGATATTCTTTTTTTAACTTAATTTCATTAACTATCATTATTTTTATTCAAAGAATTATTTATTTAATTTTATTTATTCATTCATTTATTTTAATCTGACCAGAGAAAGACACACAGAGAGAAGGAAAGTAATAAACCAAGCCACCAGGTCAAGGACTAAAACTGTGGTGCACCATGTAGGAATGTCCAGCACCTAAACCACCACTCTACCAGCTGGCCCCACTATTTATGATATTCTCTTTTTTTATTTTAATTTTATTAATCATAGTTTTTTTATAGAGAGATTTTTGCTATAGGGCATGTGTGCTCGCTGAAGAAACAAGAGAGAGACAGGGAGATAGAAAGCAAGAAATCACTCCTGGGGGTGGTGGGTAGAATGACCACACTGCAATCCCTTCTCCTCTGTTCTCTCAGGATTTTGGGCATGCACACATGCACAAACACGTGCCTGGTGTGAGTTTTAAGCAGCTGGGTCTGGCATTTGAGCCACAGTTGACTACGTGGGAGTCCAATAATGTAACTATTATGCCATCTGCTGGTCCCCATATTTTATTTTATATTTTTTAATTTGACTAGAGAAAGACAGAGAGAGAGAGAGACAGAGACAGAGACAGAGAAAGCAAGCCCCCGGGTTTGGGAATGTAACTGAAGTTGGCCATGTGAGAGTTCAGTGCCTTAACCACCTGCTGGCCTCTAAGATATTCTTTTAAACAACATACAGATGTGCACTCTATTTAAAATCTAACTAATTGGGAGTTCTGGTGAGGAAAATAGATTTTAAAGTTAAATTGATAAAATATTTTTAGAGTAATCAGTTTTTCCCTTTTAAGAGTACTAGATGAGGCCAGTAGGTGGTATGGTAGCTGGACTACCATATGGCTGACAGTGGTTTGAGTTCTGGACCCAGTAGCTTGAAAATCACGCCAGGTGCATGTGGGTGCACACCCAAAATCACAAGAAGAAAATGGAAGAAGGGATTGAAGTGCGGCCCATCCCCCAGGGGAGTGACTTCTCATTTTCCCTCTCACTGTCTGTCTGTCAGTCTCTGTCTTCAGTAAGCTTAAGTGCCCTATAAAAAAAACATTTAAAAAAAGAAAGAAAAAGAAGTACTAGGCACTTTTTTTTTATCCATTGGTCTATCATATCTTTTTCTCAATTATTTTTAAAATCTTTTAACTTATTTTAATTAACAAACAAAAATTTTACACACTTATTCCATTTGTGGAATGGCTGAAGTGAATTAATTAACATCTACATTACTTCACATACTTTTTCCTTAAAGGTAACAACATGAAAAAATCTACTCTCTTAGCAATTTTCAAGAATACAATACACTGTTACTAGCTATAGTCAACAAGCTGTACAATAGATCTCTTGAATGTAATCTCCTATGCAACTGAAATTCTGTATCCTTTGACCAACATCTCCCCAGCTTTCCCAGTCCCAACCCTTGGCAACCACCTTTCTACTCCCTCCTTCTAGGAATTCAACTTTTTAGATTCCATGTACATGGAATAGAAAAAAGGATTGAAAGAAACAAAGGGATTAATGATTTCACAGAGAAATGTCTCCATAAAAATCAAAGAAAAATACATGTACAATCAGTAACCAATTTTTGCTACAATAGCTTATAGTTCCCAGGAAATTCAGCAAAGTAAATACTTTCAAAATAAAAATTAAAAAGTAAATAAAGTTATAAAAGTAGAGAAAATTATCATAACCCCCCAAATCTTTATATAACTAATCCAAATTTCAACAACCAAAGGATTACCAAAACAACTCCATTTTATAGTTAAAGAAACAGAGAAAGATGTGTTCAAGTCTCGTACACAATGGCAGCTGCTAAACAGATGAAGTTTCTACAAGACAGCAATGTTCTTTGAATCATACCAATTTTTCTCTTAAAAGTTCGATGGTACAGATGTTAACATTATTATAAAAAGAAATATAGATATACTTTTAGATTACAAGGAAATAGTAGTAATGAATAATAAGATTCTCCATCATAAATTTGGTATCTAAAACTAAATGACAGATATAAAAACATTAAATATTCAGGCCAACAGATGGTGGTTGAGAAGCTAGATCCCATGGCTGATTCTGCGGTTCAAGTCCCGAACTCAGCAGCTTGAAAAACACACTATGCACATGTACATGCATGCCCAATTGTGGCATGGCCATCCCCTAGGGGGGTGATTTCTCACTTTCCCCCTCTCTGTCTCTCTCAAGCGAGCACACACATCCTATTTCAAAAAACTAAAAGCAAAAAAGTAAATATTCAACTGATAATTCTGTTTACCTTAACATTTCAAAGAACTCTAGAAATATAATTTTAATTGTCTACATTTTCTTTTAAAAACCTAAGTAGTAGGACAGTATTTTTAAATTTCTGTAGTAAGCAGAGGTACTCAGAATCATTTTAATGATCAAATCTACACAAATAATATCTATTTAATACCTACTGCATTATCATAATGTTTAGCATCATTAATTAGGCTTTAAGTTTCCTCCATCACTCTCACAAAGTAAGAATCATAGGATAAAGAATAATCACTAAAGGATTTACTGGGTAGTATCGATTAGAAGGGTATACAATTTTACTTATTTAAGGATGACATAGAATATTGTGCAGATATTAGCTTTACGCTGTCCCTAGCCTTCAATTAGAAAAAAAAAAAAAGCTTTTAAGTAATATTTGGTGACAGGAAACATTCTGCTGTAAAGGGGACTTCAAAAGGTTTGTGGAAAATTGTAATTAAAGTATAAGTTTATTTTGCTGCAAGAAGACATTGTGAAATCCATACTTTTTCATAATACGTATTTTTTTCCTTAAGTTTTTAAAGACCTCACCTTCCTAAGACTTTTCTACATTACTGTCCTCAAACACATTCCAGCAAAATCCCTCATGCATAAAAGAACAGAAACAACAAAGAATAGGTAAAAATAAAATGTTACCATTAAATAAGTTCACTAAAACTGACTAGAAGATATAAACTTATAAATAATTGTTTTCCTTAGGAAATTCTTCATAAATTTATTTAGAGTTCTATAAATTAGCCTGCCTCCCTGCTATCATAAGTGATTTTTCACAAATTTCATTAATGGTTATTATATAAGTATATTTGTTAACATACATAATGGTTATATATTATTAAGGTTATACAGGTGAGAATCCCTAATCTAAAAGCTAAAATCCAAAGTGTTCCAAAATCCAAAACTTCTTGAGCATTGACACGATACCATAAGTGGAAAATTACACATCTGACCTCATGTGATAGGTTGCAATCAAAATGCTGCAGTAAAAACATCGTATAAAATTATCTTCAGGATAAAGTATAAATGAAACACATGCATTTCATGTTCCAAGATATCTAATCACGTATATACAAACAGTCCGAAATCCCCTCTCTGTCTCTCTCAAGCGAGCACACACATCCTATTTCAAAAAACTAAAAGCAAAAAAGTAAATATTCAACTGATAATTCTGTTTACCTTAACATTTCAAAGAACTCTAGAAATATAATTTTAATTGTCTACATTTTCTTTTAAAAACCTAAGTAGTAGGACAGTATTTTTAAATTTCTGTAGTAAGCAGAGGTACTCAGAATCATTTTAATGATCAAATCTACACAAATAATATCTATTTAATACCTACTGCATTATCATAATGTTTAGCATCATTAATTAGGCTTTAAGTTTCCTCCATCACTCTCACAAAGTAAGAATCATAGGATAAAGAATAATCACTAAAGGATTTACTGGGTAGTATCGATTAGAAGGGTATACAATTTTACTTATTTAAGGATGACATAGAATATTGTGCAGATATTAGCTTTACGCTGTCCCTAGCCTTCAATTAGAAAAAAAAAAAAAGCTTTTAAGTAATATTTGGTGACAGGAAACATTCTGCTGTAAAGGGGACTTCAAAAGGTTTGTGGAAAATTGTAATTAAAGTATAAGTTTATTTTGCTGCAAGAAGACATTGTGAAATCCATACTTTTTCATAATACGTATTTTTTTCCTTAAGTTTTTAAAGACCTCACCTTCCTAAGACTTTTCTACATTACTGTCCTCAAACACATTCCAGCAAAATCCCTCATGCATAAAAGAACAGAAACAACAAAGAATAGGTAAAAATAAAATGTTACCATTAAATAAGTTCACTAAAACTGACTAGAAGATATAAACTTATAAATAATTGTTTTCCTTAGGAAATTCTTCATAAATTTATTTAGAGTTCTATAAATTAGCCTGCCTCCCTGCTATCATAAGTGATTTTTCACAAATTTCATTAATGGTTATTATATAAGTATATTTGTTAACATACATAATGGTTATATATTATTAAGGTTATACAGGTGAGAATCCCTAATCTAAAAGCTAAAATCCAAAGTGTTCCAAAATCCAAAACTTCTTGAGCATTGACACGATACCATAAGTGGAAAATTACACATCTGACCTCATGTGATAGGTTGCAATCAAAATGCTGCAGTAAAAACATCGTATAAAATTATCTTCAGGATAAAGTATAAATGAAACACATGCATTTCATGTTCCAAGATATCTAATCACGTATATACAAACAGTCCGAAATCTGAAAAAGTCGGAAACTTGAAATATGTCTAGACTAAGGGATTTCAGACAAGAAACATGATCCTGTACTATAAATTCTCAAGTTCCTATTTTATTCTAAAGCTATACAAAATGCCTTTTAAAAATAATAAAAACAGTACCAAAACATACTATAAAAATATTATAAAAGTTATAATTAGTACCAACTTCAATTTCAGACTCAAAAAACTTGATATAAATAGATCCTACACATAATCAGGTAAGATAATGCTCAGTGGTACAATGAGTATAGCAATCTGGTTTTTACTGATTTTTGTTTCTAATCCCTGAATTACTTGTTACTGAGGAAAATAAACTTATGGTAAATATTTAATACTGCTAAGTTTAGCAGCATAAACTAAGCCACACAGTAATTCTGAGGAAAGAGGGGCATCATATGGAAAAATTTAGTGTTTTATGTGAGATACTGGTGAGATTTTTCAATCTTTAAAGAATGACCAGAATTTAGTTAGCAGTGAAATGCACTCTAGGAAAATCACTGCCAAAAAGAGGGGGAAAGAAAAAAAGGTAGAAAAGGCCAAAGGACAATAAACAGAAAAGTACTCCCTAGGGTAAAAAGACTAGAGCAAAAGTAAAAGAAACAGAAATAATGGAGGTATCATTGACCTGTGAATTAAACAAAGGAATGTCATTGAAAAATACAAAGTCTACATAAAGAATTCACATTAAAATAAGTCTGAGAACAGGATGGTAGTAGCGGAAAGTAGAGGAGGGGAATTCTTGAATGCCAGTGAAGATACTGCATCCAGAGGCCAGGGAACTGAAGTAGTAGAGAAAGAGAAGTGAACTACAAACATAGGCAAATGACTGCAAGACTCTTAGATCATGCAGCTTAGAAAACAGTAGTGTCACTTCCAGAGCTCGGGGTGAGGAGGAGACATTAATTTATGTGGGAAATACTACATTCACTTTAGGCATATTATGCCTGAAATACTGCTAAGAAGCCCTGTAAGAAAGTCTGATAGACAGAATGAGATTTAGATTCAAATACATAGAACTGTCAAAGTTTAATACAATAAATAAGGAAAATAATATACTGAAGAACAGTGAAGATAGCAGGTTAGCCGTCTCTCTTGATGCTATCTACCTATGAAGTCAATTTCTTTTGTAATTTTCAGAATGGAAAGAACCATGGACTAGAACTAGGAGACCCAGATAGTTCTGCCTTAGTAACTCACACTGTACAGACCAAAACATAAAACTGTTTGAGCACTAGCTCCCTTTAAGGGGTATATATAGAAGTGAGAAAGATTAACCTAATTCTAATATCCTGTGAGTTCACATACTTCGAATAAGACTAAAGATCAGACTACTTGCTCATACCTAACCAGAAAAAAATAACATATCCATACAGAATTATAAGACAGATCTATAAATGGTTTTGAAAGTAGTCTTTAGCCTCTTATTTTTAAAAAAGAAATGACTAAACGTATTAGAAGGTTACATCAATCAATAGCTGTTAGTAATAAATAAAACATTTATAATCATCCTTTCCAGTTTACAAAATATTCTCAAATAATTGATTTTACTTAAACCTCACAAAACCCAAAGAGCAAGACAAATATTACCATCACCATTTTACTGATGAATAAAAAGATTTTCAGAAAGGTTAACAGCACTGCCCAACATCATGCAGTTAGTAAGTGAAGAGCCCAGGGCTCTAACTCAGGTAAAATTCCTAATTCATGGCCCTTTCTTTAGGCTGCCAGAATTGTCAAATTAAAATAAACAATATCGCCAAAAGAAGTAAACAGAAAAAAAAAAAAAATGGAGCACATGAAAATATAGAAGCAAGTATTAAAATGCTGATGCAAAGAAGTAAAAAAGATAGGCAAATATTTCTCTTTTTCAGCAAATGGAAAGCAAACAGGTAGGAACAGGAGAAAGGGATACTATTAAGAAGCAAGAGATTGGAACTATGAAAAAAATTAAAAATTAAGATGCCACCTGAAAACATTTATGAAGCCAAGACAAACACATCATGCTATTCTTCTTACCTTTTCAGTTGCTGAAACAGATGGCTTTGATACAAAACCCAACCTGTCCTTCACAGATAACTTAGTTACATTCTAAAAAAATTAAAATGGACATATTCAGTGTTTCCCAAAACATACATAAGTCTGTTGGGATTCTGAACATTTTGATTCTATTAATATATACTGAGTCTATAAGTATACTGAACCCAATCACAAAAACCTGTGCTTTTTTTAAAGAGAGAAAAGACAGAAAATGAGTACAGAAAATAATAAACAGTATGTAAAATTATGCAGTCATAAAAAATTGTGATGTATGACATAAAAGGTCTAAGTCAGGTGGCTGCAAAGTCCCTTTCACTGATACAGAATTATAAATTTTCCAGAAGCCTCTGTTAATAACCAAAAAAGTCTAAACATTTTAAATACCAGGTTTCAGTAATTAAAATATATGCCTGTTTCTAAAATGCAAAAACAAGTGCCTTTCTTTCCTAAACTATGTTTTGTATTCAAATACACAATATTTGGTGATGATTTAGAATACTAGGATTGGTAATTTTTTAAAATAAATAATTTACCAATTTATGTTCTGTAAGTTCTTACATAATATGAATCTTATTCTTCAGGAATTTTCTAGGAAGACTATTTTAATAAAGTGGCATCATTAATTAGCTAAGTAGGATACTACATTCTAACTATTTTACACAGCAAACGCTGAAACATCTGGATACAAAGGAAAGCTACGTTTCAGAGACTACAAGTGCAGAAACAAGAAACTGCCACTCAAGTGTAGAAGAACGTGGGAAGGAAATGACACATGTAGAAGAGAACCTGGAGTCAGAAATAAATGATTCAAAGTTCTGAGAGAGCTGCCTAAGTACTGTACATAGTATACTATCAAGTGTATTTAATCTGATGGCTTAAACCTATCTTCCAAAAACTTTTAGTTCAATCTACTGCACAATTATCTCTAGAACAGAATTCTAAGTACATAAAAAGATGATGAAAAAAATGATTTAGTTTAATGAACATCAGGTAGTTTTGCTCAAATAGATCTCCTCCACAAAGTGAAAGAGAAATCTTTATTAGTAAATATTAACAGGAGAGAAATTAAGATTCAAATACTATAGAAAAAGTAGAGATGGAAAATTTATGGTAGTGGTTAAAAAAAGAAACTTAAACGTAGGGTTCAGATATGTAAAGACTTAACATATTTCTGTGCAAAATTTATAAAATTGACTCAAATCACCAAGGGAAACTAATTTACTGAGAACCTATTTCATCACCGGCACAAGGTAAGAGACTTCTCATTTACCTGAGGAAGATCTGAACTAGCACTCTGCGCTTCTGCAGGTTCAACAGTATTTGAAGGTACTGGACCCAAACGTTCTTTGACTGACTGCTTCACAACAGGTAAAATCGGCTGCTGCACTAAAGGCTGCATTACCTCAGAACGAGAGAAAAAATTTTAAACAAGCCGATTAGTTCAGGAGCATAGAGAATAACCTTTGCTATTATTCTGTTACTAAACTGCCCATGCAGAGGAAGTTTTAAAACACCAACTTAGAATCAAACCTAACCACCTTGCAATTTCTTTCACGCATGTATATAGATCTTTGCTAGGCATAAAGTAACTTATTTATGAAGTAAAAATTAAAAAATCAAATCCCCCCTCACTATCTCTAAATAAAACTGTTGATATACATCTACAAGCAATACTGACTTCTCTCCTATCTGCCAGGGGCTGTTCTTTATGCTTTGCACAGATCATCTTATAAATCTCTAAATTAAGGATTAACTTCACAATCACAATTAAAGTTCAGATAAGAAAAGTTACATAACTTCCTCAAGTCTATAAAAGTTAACAGTATACACAACAAAACCAGCATCTGAACTCAAGTCTACAGATTTCAATGCCTCTGCTCTTAAAATATTATGTAAAAAACATTCTAACTAAAACATTTAAGTTCACACAAATTTCCCTCTTACCTTTGGAGAAACAGTTTGTAACTGTTGGGTGCTTCCTTCTCTGTGCCAATAAACCTTAATAAAGCGATTATTTAACACTGCTTCTGTACTTGATATTGCTTTCTTTGCTTCTTCATATGTTGCAAATTGAATAAGGGCACCTTCAGGATCACCATTATAGGCAACCTAAAATTCAAAATATTAAGAACATTTAAGTGCCAAACATTTAATTGTTCCTTTATACTGTAAAATTCCTCAACAAGTGAAATACTGGTCCTTCCAAGTAAGAGTCCACTTGTTATACTTCTTCTATTTATTAATAATTACCAGAATCCATTACACTCCATAAGAAATAATACCCAAAGACTGTTCTTAATAAAAAATGAACCTCCTCCTCAAGAATGCCAGTTGCACAAAGGTTATGTAGAGGCATTTAAAATAATTGTCTTGGGAACCAGCAGATGGTGTTAATGGTTGAGTTGCCGGGCTCCAACAGAGTCAACTGTGCTTCAAATCCAGGACTCAGTTGCTTGAAACTGACATCGGATGCATATGTGCCACAAAATCCCAAAGGGAGATTGGAGAAGAAGGGATTGAGGCATGGCCATCCCCCTCGTGGGGGATGATTTCTCGCTTTTTGTCTCTCCAGTGAACATATGCGCCCTACAGCAAAAATCTCTCTAAAATACAAAATAAGTAAAATGTCTGTCTTTTTACTCTCAGTTTTAATGCTGACTCAAAGAAATAGCCTTTATATATTAATGAGTGACACGGTCAAGATTGATGCAGCCTGGAGAAGGCAGTAAGCTACTTTGGAAAAGATGATCTCTAAGATATCCAAAATTTATAATTATTGTATTTCCAAGAACCCAAAAAGAATAAAGGAAATAAAGAGAGCTATGTAACAACAGCAATAATCTAATTTGACACATGAGGAAACTACAATTCAACAATATGATTCTATAGACCTGTACAATTAATACGTAATTAATCTTAAGACTTTTCAAATCAAATATCCTATTATTTTGGTAATAGCTATGTTTTCAAAAGTGTGGTATATAAAGCAATGGCAGTGTTCAGCAATACAGAACAGAGATTAAGAGTGTAGTTCAGGGACCAGCAGGTGGCGTGGTGGTTAGGGCACTGGACACTCCCACATGGTTGACTAAGGTTCAAATACCAGACCTGATGGCTTGCTTTCTCACTTTCCCTCTCTCTCTCTGTGTATCTCTCTCTGGTCAAATTAAAATAAATGAATGAATAAATAAAATTAAATAATTTTTTTTTTTTTAAAAAAAAGAGTGTAGTTCAAATCAAATGGCTTATTTCAAATCTTGGCTGCTGTTATCCTCACAAGAGCATAAGCAAGTTATTTAACCTTTCTGTGCCTTGGTTTCTTTTCTCTAAATGGGAATGGTAACAGTACCTATTCCACAATGTTAAAGAACAAAAATAATAATTCATGTAGAACAAAGGGTATATACTTATTCAATAAATATTAGTCATGCTTAAAAAGATAATTTTAGGAAGGATTTAATAACTTTCTATTTGGAGGAATTTAATAAACATCTAATTCAGGGCTGACAGGTGGCATGGTAGATAGAGGTGCTGGATTCCATGGCTGACCACAGGTCGAGTCCTGGACCTGGTAGCTTGCTTTCCCTTTCTGTTTCTGTCTGGTCAAATTTTAAAATAATAACAACAGAGATCAGCAGTTAGGGTAATGGCTATGTCGCTGGACTCCCATGAAGCCGACCACGGTTCAAGTCCCAGACCTGGTAGCTTAAACTCATGCCAGGTGCATGTGCGTGCGTGCCCAAGATCCGGAGATGAGAATGGAGGAGAAGGGATTGCGGCGTGGCCATCCCCCCTGAGGGGGTGATTTATAGCTTTCTATCTCTCTGTCTATGTCTTTCTGGTGAGCGCACACATGCTATAGCAAAAACCTCTCCCCCCAAAAATATAAATAAAATATTAATAACAAATACAATTAAATAAATAAATCTTTTAAAAAATCGATTTCATCAATACATTTAATTAAGATGAGGGTAAAGGTTTTTCAACTGAGTTTTAAAAAACATGTATTTTGGGGAACCAGCAGTTAGCATAATGGCTATGTCGCTGGACTCCCACGTAGTCGACCACGGTTAGCATCCCGGACCCGGTGGCTTAAAGCTCACGCCGGGCGCGTGTGTGTGCGTGCCCAAGATCCCAGAGGAGAATGGAGGAGAAGGGATTGCGGCATGACCATCCCCTCTGGGGGGTGATTTCTAGCTTTCTGTCTCTATGTCTTTGTCTGTCTGGCGAATGCACGCG
>NW_006207899.1:654530-660853 GCF_000334495.1 Tupaia belangeri chinensis
AAAAAAGAAAAGAAAAAAAAACATGTATTTTGCCCAAAATATGTATATAGTATGCAGACAAAGCAAAATGACCAGTAAAAAGACCTCACTAGGAGCTGAGTAAATGCAAAGAGAAATAATCAGATACCTAATGTTTGCCTTCAGCTTTGAAAAATATTTTTAAATTAATATTTGGAGTATAGTTAATTGTGCGAAGAAAAACTATTCTGAGAACTTTTTTATTATCTAAATATAAATGTGATAGGTCAAATTTAATTGGTATTAAAAAAATTCAGATAATGGGACCAGAAGTTAGTGTAATGGCTATGTCGCTGGACTCCCATGTAATCGACCGCAGTTCGAGGCCCAGACCTGGTAGCTTAAACTCACGCCGGGTGTGTGTGCATGTGTGCCCAAGATCCTGAGAGGAGAGTGGAGGAGAAGGGATTGCGGCGTGTCCATCCCCCTGGGGGGTTACTTCTCCCTTTCTGCCCTAAAGCAAAAACCCCTCCAAAAAAAAAAATTCAGATACTCAACATTAAGTAAATAACTACAATATATATATTCTATAGGTCAATAAATATTTTTAATTTTGTAATATTTAAATTTAATTTTTATATATTTAATAAAATTTTGTATATGAATAGATATAAAAACATACCACAAAAACATCTATAGAGGGTGGGTATGAGGTACAAAGGGAAGAAACATATTTTTAAAGAATTACTTTATTTATTATAATTTTTCTTTTAAATCTGACCAGAAAGAGACAGAGAAAGAGAGAGAGAAAGAGTGAGAAACCAAGCTGCCAGGTCTAGGACTTGAACTATGGTCAGTCATTTGGGAGTCAAGTACCCTTAACCACCATGCCACCTGCCAACCCCAGTAGAACCATTTAATAGACAAAAAATTTAAGTGATCTGTTTAAAAAAAAATACACACACACACACTCACAAACACACACAGACACGGTACACAACGTGATGGAGACTTAATGCAAAATGTAAAATTAATTTGAAAAGAAAAATTTTTTTAACAAGTGGTACACTGTAATAATAATGTAATTAAAATGGGTGGAGGAAAGTGAGGGATCTAAAAAGTTGAAGGAGAAATTTTATATATATAAATATATAAAATTTTATATATATGTGTGTGTATATATATAGGTAGATCTGTATCCTTTGCCCTAACCCAAGCAAACACACGTTTTTCCTCTATTACTTTTTTTTGGAGAGATTTTTGCTATAGGGCGCACATGCTCACTGAAGAGAAAGACACAGACAGAGAGACATCACCCCCCAGAGGGGATGGCCACACCTCAATCTCTTCTCCGTTCTCCTCTTGGGATCTTGGGCACACATGCACATGCATCCAGTGTGAGTTTCAAGCTACCAGGTCCAGGGCTCAAATCACAGTCGACCATGTGGGAGTCCAACACATTAACCACTAAGCCACCTGTTGACTGGCCCCCATCCTCTATTACTTTTATAATAGTACTTTGTTTTTCTTTTTAATTTTGCCAGATTGCACATACCACTGCTTGGGAAGGGGTAGAAAGAAAGTAGGCCCATGAGTAATGGTTACACCACAATCCCTTCTCCTCCGTTTCTTTCTCCTGGTATTTTGGTCACATACTCTTACGGACAATGCGAGAGTATTTCTGAAGCCACAGGGTCAAGGACTCAAATCACAGTTGGTCATGTGGGATCCAGTTGCCTTAATCGCCATAGCGTGGCCAAACAGTACTTTGTTTTTAAGGTTTATGCTATAGGGTACATGTGCTTGCTGGAAACACATACACAGAAACGCAAAGTTGAGAAATTGCCCCCCAACCTAAAGGGGAATGGCCACACTGCAATCCGTTCTCCTCCATTCTCCTCTTGAGATTTTGGACACACATGCACACATGCCTGGCCTATTTTTCAAGCTGCCAGGTGCAGGACTTGAACAACAGAGTGGAGGATTCCTCCAGTTTAACTACCACGCCATCTGCTGGCCCCAAACAGTACTTTTTAAATGAAAAAAGAACAAACTTGACCAAAATATCAACTTAAGATAGGCTGTATCTTTTTAAAATGTATTCATTTTCATTGGATTATAGAACATCATTTTTTTAATTGAAAAAAAAATTCAACAACAGGAAAGACCAACACATTATTTCAATGCTTCATGTATCAAATAATATACATACTAAAAAGCTTCACGAGTTAAATACACCCAGGCCAAAGACTAATTTTAGGTGAAATCAAATATAAATGACCGTGTTTATCTTGAAGGATGGTAAAAAAGTGGAAAAGAGAGGGCTAGTACATGGCGTGGAGGTGAGGGAGCTGGATCCCACACAACTGACTGTGCTTTGAGTCCCAGACCTGGAGGCTTAAAAAAAAAATCACACCGGCACATGTGTGTGCATGCCCAAAATCCCAAGGAGAAGGAAGGAGAAGGGACTGCGATGTGACCATCCCCCCTGGGGAGTGTTCTTTCTCTCTCTCTCTCTCTCTCTCTCTCTCTCTCTAATGAGTGCACATACCCTAGAGCAAAGCATTTTATGAAGTGCCAAAGAAAAAGTAAATGCTTAAACTAATTAAATATCACATAGCATTTGGGTCCAAAAGTATGTTTTGCCACAGAGGTAGCAAAAATACACCTCACTTAAGTATTCTGCTGAAATTATTTTGTGAAATTGAGGAAAATAAAATTACTATAAGATTAGATTTTACCAAAGTGATTTAAATTTGCTGTAACTGTATAACCTCTATTAGTTAAGAAGTTTATAATAATATGATCAATCAAAACTCCTGCCTTTTGAAAGCAGAACACTAATTCAAAATCATACATTTTTCTAAAAAGTAAAATTTCACTTTATGTCCAATTTTCTAAATTCAGATTAACAAATTTTTCATATTTCTCCACAAAAGCCGTTTTCTTTTTTTTTTTTTGAGAGGATTTCACTTTAGGGCGCATGCGCTCGCCAGACAGACAGAGAGAGACAAAGAGACAGAAAGCGAGAAATCACCCCCCAGGGGGGATGGTCACGCCGCAATCCCTTCTCCTCCATTCTCCTCTCGGGATCTTGGGCACGCACGCACACGTGCCGGCGTGAATTTTAAGCCACCGGGTCCCAGACGCGAACCACAGTCGACTATGTGGGAGTTCAGCGACATAGCCATTATGATAACTGCTGGTTCCCCAAAGCCGTTTTCTTAAATTACATTAAGTTCTCTAAATAATTAAGCAGAGATGGCAGAGTCATTTTATGGCTCCTACCTGTAAATTAACCAGGGTTCCAAATCGACTAAAATGTTCATTAAGTTTGCTAATATTATTTAATTCTGGAGGAACTTTTCTAAGTTCAAGTTTGGTATTTTCATTTCCAAACTGAACCTTCTTCTGGAAGCCTGGGCTATTTGTCCTATTGAAGTTCGGCCTGTAAACAAAAATCAAGTTATTAATACATTTATAAATTCTAACCACTACTAAAGTACAAAGCAACAGTTTCACATGCAAAATGAATGTTCAATTAAGTTCCATTTTTCCCCCAAACAGAAAGAAAGTACTGATTGATAAATTTTTTCCAAACTAAGCTTCCAAATTACAGTCTCAGCATATTTTAAGGAAGCCAACTGAGAAGGATTCTACCATATCACTTGTGACTTTCCAGTTCTAATATGATCCTACTTAACATTCTTAGCAGGAAAGATCATATTACCCTCTTTCAGAAAAACTGTATACATAGCCTTTATTCCATCTCTCTAAAAGTTAGGTTACTGAAATGTATCCCATCATAACATTTTTTGATTAATTTTAAAACTTGATTTTAAATTTTATTTTCTTTTATGTGAAGAATTGCTATCTCAACCTATTCCCAACTTAAAAAAGAACTGTTAAAACTATAGATCATATATCTGACATCTGAAAAAATGGGAAAAACCGTGACTCAGAGGTTATACTATCTGCCTTAAATCACAGAACTGCAGAACCAGAACTAGAAACTATCCACTTTTACATAAATGTTAAAAGCTCTAAAAGTGTGATCTTAGTCTTTCCTTGTAATGTAAAAATATAAATGAATCATCAGCTACACTCCCATCATTGATGCCTTACCCCTTCTTTTTCTGAAGCCCTCCTGTAACAACTCAGTCCCTAGCCAGCCTCAACTCCCAAAAAGCCTTTCTAACTCCTAATAGGAACTGTCTACATGATACAGTCTCTTCCCAGATCTAACTCACACATCCTTTTCCTAATGATGGGGAGCTCAGGACAATACTATATATCCCTAGTCTCCAATAACATGTCTATTCTAATTAGGAAGTGATTATTTTTGGATAAGTGGTAAGTGAAAGGAAGAAAAATTATGTCCTCAACAACTACTCCACTCCTGTAAGAAAACTGCACCAGACAATTAGCTTACAAATTTTTAGAAAAGAATCAGCATTGAAGGATTATCTACTGAATACTACTACCCTTTTTTAAAGAAAACACTATGTTGTCATAATAATGCAGTAATATCGATCCCAGAAAATCAGTGCACAATAAAACGCTTCAATTTCCCCTGCCTGCTTACTTATCGAACCATGTCTTCTTTGTAGCAATTCCAGGCTCTCCAGAACCAATGGTTCTTTTCCTTGATTCTGAATCTACTACTATCCTCATACTGCTTTTATTAGGAGGTTTCTCTGTTTCAAAACAAAAGAAAATGAAAGAAAGGGTAAATTAGTATTTTATTTTTATCTTAGCTACCTCCTTAAATTCATGTTGAAAAAATTCTGGCTTTTTGTCTAACTGTATTTTAGAAGGAATAAAGATGCATGCATTCGAACATAATAAGGTATTTTTAAACTATTCCAAATATATTTTTTCATTTTATACATAACTCTAAAGAAGAATCAGTAATCTCACATGCCAAATTAAAATATCAATTCTGTAGGATACTTCCTGAAAGTAAAAACAATGCCACTATTCCCACCTACCAACACTTTCACCAGCTATAAAATATAAACATACAAATAAATAATAAACATCAAGACTTTAAGCTCATAGTTTTTAAATCAAATGAATATAAAATATATAAAATTCAACACTAACAACTTTTAAAATTAGTAACTTAGAGCCCTGACTGAATCTAAACAGCAACATATTAACACAATGAATACATATTTGATTTATAAAGGAAAATATTCAAGACTGAAATGCAATACAAAAGAGTTAGAAAAATATATCTAGTCTTCAATAACATCTCTGTATTAACACTTTACATTTACTTAGGCAGGCTATATTTAACCCGTTATTTCCAAATGACTCCCAAGTTTTAATCATGTTAACCTTAACCCACAGATTAAAACAAAATTTAAAAATTCCTAGGAGCTGGCTCCATGGTACGGAGGTGTAGAATCCCTGGTCTGGTCAGCCTGAAACACACCAGGCATCTGCGCAAGTGCCCAAGCTCCAATGGGCAGGAAGGCTGGAGGGCTGGAGGAAGGGAACTGTAGTGTGACCAGACCCTGTGAAGGGTGTTCATCTCTCTTTCTCACATGCAAATATGCATGCTCTATTGTGAATAAAGAAAAAAAACTTTTAGCAAAATTACTGGAGGCCAACAGCTGGCATGGTGGTTAAGGCAGTGACTCCCAAATGGGTGACCGCAGTTCAAGCCCTGGACCTGGTGGCTTGAAAAATCATACCGGACCCATGCAAGTACATGCCCAAAACCCTGAAAGGAGACTGGAGGAAAAGAGATGGCAACATGTCCATCTCCCCCACTCTAGGGGGTGACTTCTCACTTTACCCCTCTGGTCATTGCATGTACCCTAGGGCAAAAACGAAAGATAAAAGAAAGAAGGAAGAAGGAAGAGAGGGAGGGAGAGATGAAGGAAGAAAGGAAAGGAAGAAAGGAAGGAAGGAAGGAAGGTAGAAATCCCATTCCATTTTTTAAAACATATTTTAGTTTTTTTTAATTTGCTATAGGGCACATGTGCTCACAAGAGTGTGCGTGCACATGACAGAGCAAGAAAGCAAGCTGCCAAATCTGGAACTCGAATCGTGGTCGACCATGTAGGAACCCAGTGCCATAACCACCATGCCACCTGCTGGCTCTGAAATTTCTTTGTAAAAAGGCTATTTTTACTACAAAAAGTCCCACCCTTAAGGCTGACCCAGTTTCTCAGTGGTTAAAAGAGCAGATCCCACACAATTGACAGCAGTTCGAATCCTGGTCCCAGTGGCTTGAGAAGTACACATGGAACGCAGGCACCCAAAATCTACTAAGATGGAGAAATGGGGGAAAAAGGTCTGTGCTATAACCACACCCCACTGGGGAGGGGGTGCTATTCCTGCTCTCTCTTTCC
>NW_006207899.1:660872-695323 GCF_000334495.1 Tupaia belangeri chinensis
CTTTCCCTGATCCTTCTTCCTCTTTCTCTAGTGAACACATGTGCAATAATAATAAAGCAAAATCTATCCTTACACATTCCTAAATGCATAATTAATCAAAAAACTTATCTGTTTCAGGCTGTAACTAAAATCATATTGATCTCTGTATAACCCAGGGACCTCTGTGCTGAGGACCAGTCCTAAATTTCTAACTTTGATTTTCTATGGTCATCTTCATGAAATCCTATAGTTATCTTGAAACTCAGTAAGTACAACATTCAAATTATCTTCATAGTAAATAAACTTTTTCTTAAACATTTCTACTAATGAAACTGTCATTTTCCAAATCACCTCAGTCAATAATACATGCAATTCCTGACTCTCCATGTTCCTTCAGTTCACCTTGCTTGTATTTCCTGCTAAACCAGCCTTGGTAAAAACTGGCATTACATTTTATCTGATCTTCTGTCCTGAGTGTTTGCTTCCACATTCTCTTCCTGTTAATTTGCTACATACATGTAGAGGCCCCAAATCAATTGCCCCAGCCCTGCTTCCTCTATCTTCAACCTTCCCACAACACTGGCAACTCTCATCAACATTTAACACTGCGGCTCAGATTATTTCATTTAAGAAAAAGAAAACCAGAGAAGTACTTTTCCTTTCAGTTACAGCATTTTTTCTCTTGCTAACCCCATGGCCATCTCCTATGGAACATCTACACTTGCTACACTTGTTCCTCACCACCCACTCACTCAGTAATCCTCTAAAAAATGGCAGCTACTCCCATTACCATATTTAACTTGCCCATGCTAAAAATCACTGATGTCCTAAATTGTTGTTTAAGTATATGAATACTTCTCAGCACTTGTCATACCTGACTTCTTAAAGCACTGCTGCCACTGACCACCCTTCCTCTTCTTAGATATTATCCTTGGATTTCCATGAATTCTCATTCCTTGCTGTTGTCTGTGCCTTTTTGGCTTCATTTTCTCAGTTCCTATACAAACTCCCTTTTTATGTCCATTTACTTCAATGCTAGCATTCTTCAAATCATTTTACTCCAGATTTCTTACCTCACTTTACACAATCTCCCTATAACATCTTTCTTAACTACTGGGTTGGCTTTAGTCATTCATTCCTCTTTTTCACTGATTCTTGGGAAATAAGCAAGAAAGGCTTTAGAACCTGTATTAAGTCAGACCTGCAGATTTTGGTATGGTTCCTTCCATTTTCCTTTACCTCTCACTACTACTGAGACAGAAGAAATGATTAAGAAGCAATATTCTACATAGTCAGGATTCCAAAAGCTTTATTTTTCTCGTTAACTGTCTCTTATGGACTGCAGACTGCACCCTATGGAAGCTGCCCACGTACATTTTATTTTTTTTTTTGGAGAGGTTTTTGCTATAGGGCGTGTGTGCTCGCCAGAGAGAGAGAGAGAGAGAGATAGAAAGCGAGAAATCACCCCCAAGGGGGGATGGCCATGCCGCAATCCCTTCTCCTCCATTCTCCTCTCGGGATCTTGGGCACACACGCACACGAGCCAGGAGTGAGCTTATGCCACCGGGTCTGCCATGCAAACCGCGGTCGACTACGTGGGAGTCCAGCAACATAGCCATTACGGTAACTGCTGGTCCCGCCCACTGTACACTTTTAATTTCTACTTGAATGCACAAGCACTACAAATTTAAACACTTCCAAAACTAAATTTATCTACCTATTATATCTGTTCTTCTCAACAAATGATATTATCATTGCCTAATTACCCAGGGAAGAAATCACTACACTATTCCCATTCTAAGACCCATAATTCAAAAAGTTATGTTGTTAAGTCTTTCCACTAAACTTAAATCTTTTCACTTCCCACTGTATTACCCTAGTTCAGCTATTATTACTTCTCTTTTTAAATTCTTCAGAAGTATTTAATTGACCTCTTATCTCCCTTCATATTCCTTACTTCTAACTTCTATTCTAGTCACAGAGTTCTTTAATGTTCTTGAAAGTATTACAGAATGCATGTGCCTTTCTCTGGCTAACTCTGACTTACATCTCCAAAGCAGACTGGGTGGAACCATCCTGTATTTATTGGCTTTTCAGAAAAGTCATAACAATTTTTTCTGTTTTTATGCAAAAATGCATCATGACTTTTCTGATGAGACAGTAACACTGGTGATATTCACCGCAGCTTGTCTGCTCATTGGTACCTTTACAGAAAGAGTTCTGTAACAAGACTTTTAGTCTATTTGTGCCTCCCACACCTGGTCACTGGCTCTTTTAGAGAATCTTTGAGCTATACAATATACTTTAAAAAGAAAAAAGAAAAAAAAAAAACTATAAAATGTCCTACACATCTGGGGGTAGCCCCATAACCTAGTGGCCAAAGGATCTCACATGGCTGATTGCAACTCAAATCCTGGTCCTGGAGACTTGAGAAACACATCTGGCACCTGTATGTGTATGTGTGTTCCCAAAACCTTAACAGAATGGAAAAATGGAGAAGGGACTATGGCATAACAATGTCCAACTGAAGGGTGCTTTCTCCCTTTCTGTTTCTCTGCCATTCTCTGAAAAACTCATGTGCCCTCTGGCAATTAAAAAAATATAGTTCTGTATCTGAAAGTCCACAAAAAGAGGCAGTAATTTGCTCCAGTTCATCTATATTCCCTCAATCACATTCTCTTCCATTGGTATTTATTTAAAACAGGAGGGAGCAGGATGGCAACAGTAAAACAGGATGCTCTTTGAAACCGACCCCTACAGCAGGGCTTCAAGTTTGTCTCCAGAGACGTCCCTGAGTATAGCAGGCCATGATCCAGGGTCAGCTGATTTGGGGATGGATTATGGCATCAAGCCCTTGTTAAGGGTGCGCTCTCTTTTTCTCTCTCTTGCTCTCTCTCTCTCATGTACACACACACACACACACACACACACACACACACACGGAATAAATGAATGAAAAAATAAATAAAAAGCTACAAAGGATATCCCAAAAAACGCCACCTGATAAAGTAAGTATTTTGAGGAAATAAATGCCTTTCCCTCTATGATAGTAGAATAAAGTGTCACCTATTCCCCAAATATAAAACCACACATTATCTTTCCTCTCATAGACAATCAAAGGAGTCAAGGAACAAACAAAATCTCCATCTTTTAATCCCAATAAATTTAGAACTATTTTTTTAAATGTTTAACTACTCTTGATTATGAAAATAGTAAGAAAAAATTAATCATAGTACCTCTGGGTGGCAAATCCATATCTCCTGATGTTAGTCCTATCAAGTTAGGCCTTTGTGCATGCACTCTGTGTCTATACATAGGTCTGGAAGTGTTTGTTATGCTTGGAGCTTCAGGATTGTAGCCATCTGTGTCATATGTATCTGGTAATACAAAAACTGTAATTAAAAATTTACAATTATAATAGTCCACTTGGAAATTTTTAAATACTGGTAACAGAAAAAGCAAACTATGTAACATATTACTATATTTTATATGCATTAAAAATAGTTTTGTAAAAATATAAAAAATGATTGCTTAGTTATAAAAGAAAATATAACTAATAAAAATCATAACTCAAGGCTTCTTTGATGTATATTCAACATGCCTATATTATATTCTGTATCATTTTAGTGACAAAAATAGTCCTGATGGAGAAATCTGCTCTCTAGACATTTTAAAATCCCTAATCTAAAACTATACTCTAAAACTACATTACACTATGAATAGAGAGGACCAAAACTGCACCTGCGGTAAAAAGAGAGGGTGGAGCAGGAGGCGGCTGGTGATGAATGCCAGTTGTTACTACAGTAGGAACAGAACTGGTTGCAGAATTTGGGGGTGCATCCATGCCAGATGGTTGCAAAGGAGGAAGTGGTGGAGGTGGTCCTGTCAAAACCAAAGAATAAGAAATATCATCTGAAAGCAAACAAATAAAATAAGTTATTGCAAATCCAAACACAATATTCTTATTTATCAAACTATATTATCTACAAACACAAAGTTGTTACAACTAAATTCGTTTTCAAGGATAAAATATATTTTTAATTTATAGCTTAAAAGCTTACAATCCAAAACAGGTCTATCTTAATTTATTAAAGACTACAGGCAGCAGGGGGCTTATCAGTGCTGGACATAATTCACAAAGCCACTTCAAACAATAGTAACATGTTAAGCAAAGGTGACAAGTGGAGGGACATTTCAAATACGAGTACACAGCTCTTAGTTCATATAAGGCATCACTAGAATTACATCAGATACTTTTAACGAAAGCAAGCATGAAACCAATAACTTTATAAAAAGTCTATGAAAGGATAAGATAATAAATAAAGACTAACAGACATATTTCCTAACCTGTTACAGGTGGAAGACTAGGTGGTAATGGACCAGGAGGTGGCACTGGCGGCCTAAGATTCACAGGTGGGGGAGTAAGAATTGGTGGAGGTGGGGGAAGTCCAGGAGGAGGTGGTCCTTCAACAACAGGAGGCTGTGCTGGAAAAGGCAGCATCCCAGGAAGATTTACATCTTCTACAACTACTGGATCACTTCCATGATCAAAAGGGCACATGTCTCCTCTCATACAAAATCCCTTTTCTGGAAGGAAGGAAGGATTAGAAAAAAAATTTGAAAGCATTAGAAATATAAATTTTCTCCAAGTTAACAAAAGTTAAGACATTTTAAAATTAAGTATTTTTTATATTAGGCAAAAGGTTAATTAAACATCTCACAAAAGCTACCTGTTCATTTCTAGTAATACAAATACTTATGAACTGATAATATACACACTAAAGAATTGTGACCAAATTAAAATAAGTATACCTAGCTAGCAAGGTGATATCAAACTTATTTATAATTTTTGTCCCAGGAAACATTACACTTCATTTAAATCTCTCACTTAAAACTAAAAAAATGGGCCAGCCAGTAGTGTTGTTAAGGTAGCTGGATTCCACATGGTCAACTATACTGTGTGAGTCTAAAAGCACGCTGGGTATGTGGGCACCCACACACATTTACCCCAAATCTCTAAAGCAGAAATGGAGAAGGAGGGATTGAAGTGCGATCATTCCCTATGAAGGGTGCTTTCTCATTTTCTCCCTCTCTCTCTCTCTCTCTCTCTCTCTCTCCAGCAAGCATGTGCACCCACTGAAAAAAAATTTAAGAGAGGTTTTTGCTATAGGGTGCATGGGCTTCGCTAGAGAGAGAGACGAAAAGCGAGAAATTACCCCCCAGGAAGGATGACCATACTGCAATCTCTTCTCCATTCTCCTCTCAGAGTTTTGGGCAAATATCCACACATGTCTGGCATGAGTTTTAAGCCTCCAGGTCTGGGACTCAAACCACAGTCGACCATGTGAGAGTCCAGTGACATAACCATTACGACATCTGCTGGTCCTATTTTTAAAAAGGAAAAAAACACTAAAAAATATTAGAACTATGACTTGAAAAAACTATTTACAAAACTTCTATGGTAAATACTTAAAAGCCCTCAATTCTACTCAAAATTCTTCCATAAGCAATATTTACATTTCTAGGATATACTTACATTCCAATAATCACTCATTCTAAAGAAGTGAGTTTTGTCAAAAATTTTCAGTAGCAGATTTCATAAAAAAAATATATATATAACTCAGTAGATATTCATTCTTGTAAACTTCAAAAATATATGAAGACTGGGACCAGCAGTTGGCATAATGGCTATGTCGTTGGACTCCAATGTAGTTAACCATGGTTTGAATCCCAGGCTCGGTGGCTTAAATTCACGGCAGGTGTGTGTGCATGCATGTCCAAGATCTCGAGAGGAGAATGGAGGAGAAAGGACTGTGGCGTGGCTATCCTCCCTAGGGGGTGATTTCTCGCTTTCACTCTCTCTCTCTCTGTGTCTTTCTGGTGAGCGCACACACCCTATAGCTAAAACCTCTCCAAAAAAAAAAAAAAGGAGAATTTACATGCAAACTATACTCAATAACCAGTGGTGACTGGGCTAGCGGATGGCGTAATGACTATGTTGCTGGACTCCCATGTAGTCGACAGCGGTTCGAGTCCCAGACCCGGTGACTTAAACTCACGTGGGGTCTGCATGTGTGCCCCAAGATCCTGAAAGGAGAATAGAGGAGAAGGGATTACAGTGTGGCCATGCCCGGTGGGGAGGTGATTGCTCGCTTTCTATTTCTGTCTCTGTCTTTCTGGCGAGCGCACACACCCTATAGCAAAAACCTCTCCAAAAAAAAAAAAAAAAAAATCAAAGGTGACTGGTAAAGATTTCAAAAAACCGAAGAATTCATGAAGTAATTAGGACTAATTTTCCACCAATTCTAATATCAGAAACCTTTGATTGTACAACCTAAACTTACAGAATTTAGACATCCAGAAATGTAACTCAATACTTCAAGAAAACAAGTGGAAGACTTACCATCATAGTCTCTACACCGTTTCTTTGGCATTGGCGGTCTTACATAAGAGTTATGGTCCACCTGGTCTTCATGAAATTCAGACCAACTTTCAGTAGTGTTATTACCATGATGAGTAGGAGCAATTACTGTAATAGTGCTGCTTAAAGTAGGTACAGGATAGTGGCCAGATGAAATATTAGGTACCGAAGAGACTGGAGTATAATTATTTTCTAATGGATCTGTTCTATCCAGGTCGTATTTGGGTTTTACCAGGTCCCTTTCTGAAACAAAATATAAATGATTTATAAAACTATACACAAAATAAAACTATGCCTCAAATCTAAAAAACAGTGATATTTTTGCTAAACATAAAAAACTAATATTGTTGCTAAACATAAACAGCTTAAATTTTAAACAAACATCATTTCCTTAATAAAAAAAAAAAAAGAACTACTCAATTAAGATACAATGTCCCAAGATACACAATCTTCTTTCAATATGACCTAAACTACAAAACCACATGTAAGGTTGCTGTACTTGAGTTTTTCCTTGAAAAAACTTCTTAAAACGTTCTGGAGTTTGTTTACAGAAATCAGTTTTTTTATTTTCTTCACTACAATCTTAGTATGCATAATTACTGCAAACAAAATAAAACATGCAATAAAAGTAGTTATTTTTCTTATGATGAATATTCTGTAATCATCCATCTAAAAATCATATTATGGGGACCAGCAGTTAGCGTAATGGCTATGTCGCTGGACTCCCATGCAGCCGACCGCAGTTTGAGTCTCAGACCCGGTGGCTTAAAACTCACGCCGGGCACGTGTGCGTGCGTGCCCAAGATCCCGGGAGGAGAATGGAGGAGAAAGGACTGCGGAGTGGCCATTCCCCGAGGGGGTGATTTCTCGCTTTCTGTCTGTCTGTCTCTGTCTGTCTGGCGAGCGCACGTGCCCTATAGCAAAAACCTCTCCAAAAATAAAAAAAATCCTACTATGGATTTTCATATTAACACTTATTAAAATAAGAATGATGGCAAAGAAGAAAAAAAAAAGGTGTCCTATTAAATGTAAACAAAAATACCCCCAAGGAAATAAAAACATAAAGGACATAGTTAAGTGAAGCAATGTATAAAAGAAACCTAGTACAACTAGATCATACAAGGAGAAAACACTGTATGAAAAGAGTTACAAAATACAGGCCATATTTAAAGGCTGTACGTAGTACTAAGAATATCAGAAATCGAAGTTTGACTTTATTCAAATGTATTTTCACTGTTTTACAGTAATCTGTTCCTTTTAATATTACATATTAGAAGAAAAATCCTGTATGTAGGAAATGACATTCACTTGAAAAACAACTGTAATAAAAAATTGTAACCTTTTTTATTTTTGGAGAGGCTTTCACTACAGGACGCATGCGCTCGCCAGACAGAGAGAGAGAGAGAGAGAGACATAGAGACAGAAAGCGAGAAATCACCCCCCAGGGGGGATGGTCACACCGCAATCCCTTCTCCTCCATTCTCCTCCCGGGATCTTGGGCGCACACGAACACGCGCTCGGCGTGAGTTTTAAGCCACTGGGTCCGGGACGCGAACCATGGTCGACTACGTGGGAATCCAGCAACATAGCCATTATGCTAACTGCTGGTTCCCGACCATTTTTTGTAGTTAAATGGTCTACTGAACATATTTAAAGTGTACAATTTAATCAGTTTTGATCTATGTAATGTACCTGTAAAAACCAAAACTACAATCAAAATAATGAACATATTCATCACCCACAAAAGTGTCTCATGCCCCTCTGTAACCTGTAATTCATTTTTCCTTTACTCTCAAGGCAAACATTGATTTGCTTTCTATAATCATAGATCAGTTTCCATTCGCTAAAACATTATATACATATAGGTACTTTTGTCTGGCTTCTTTCATGCAGCATGATTATTTTGAGATTCATCCACTCTGTTGCTATAAGCATTTCTTTCCTTTTTATTCATGTTATGTATGAATATACCAAATGTGTTTTACACATTCACCTACTGATGGACATTATGGTTGGTTCTAGTTTTGAAATATTACAAATCTGTCGTAAACCTTTGTGCACAAGTCTTTTTGGACATATAGTTTCATTTCTTTTAGAGGTAAACACCAGGAGTAGAATGGCCAAGGTGTAGGTTTTAGCAAGGTGTAGGTTTGACATTTTAAGATAGCCACTATCTTTTCCAAAGAGTTACCAATTTATCTGCATTCCCACCAACACTGAATATAGTCAGTCTTTCTTATTTTAACCATCTAGTTAAATGTGTAGTGTTAATTACTAGGTCCATGGGAAAGTCATGACGTTTTTCTATGCAAAAATGTATCATGACTTTCTTGAAGAACCCAAGATCTGTAACTGTAATTTGCAAAAAAATGAAGTATTTCAAAGAGAATTATAAGTACCATTCACTTGGGCCACAGAGTATTTCATAAGGGAAAAAAATAAAGACAATGTTGACAAATAGTAAACAACAAAAAACAACTTAAAAAACTGGAGTTTTTTCACTATAAAAGAATATTAACCAAAATATACATGAATTATTTACCCCTGCTTCGTGTTCTGCTTCTGCTTCTAGTCCTGCTTCTATCTCTATCTCTGTCACGAAGCCTCTCTTTACTCCAACTTCGACTTCGACTCCTGCTATAACTGCGACTCCTCCCTCGTCTTCTATTGTACCGATCTCTGTATGAATCTCTTCGAGGAGGGTTTCGGTCATAATCTCTTTTGCGAGAACGATCATCCTTCTTCCTTTCATCACGACTTCTAAAAAATATATGATCACTTTTATGTAAGTAAGTTTTAAGTGGATATAGGAAAAAGCTTTAGTTACATACAAAATTATATTTAATTATCCTAACAATTTTTTATCCCACTATCTAACTAGAAATGCAGGAAATTCAAAAAAATGAAAAAGCTGATTGTCAGCAAAGGAAAAATTCTCTACTGAAGTCTTAAATCAGCATCTATACAATTAGGCATCTGTATATAAAGGCATCTATATACATGTCTTAAAGGAAATTACAGTATCATAGTAGCTTCTCACTTACAGCACATATTAAGAATATTGTACTCAGAATCACTTGAAGTCTTAATGAGAAAAATAATTTAAAGGAAAACTTCAGGCAAGAACAGAGTTTCCCTTTAAGAGTCCACTGGAATTTGAAGTTAGGAAAAAAAATGATATTGATAATATTAACCAATATAAGTCAGTGCTGTTCTAAATATCAATTTCAAGACCTACAAATCCTAACTAGATTTTCTGGTTAGAGAAGGACCTACTTTTCCTAGACAAGTAAAAGAGCAGACACTGTATGCCTCTATGAAAAAGATAACCAGGACCAGCAGATGGCATAACAGTTACATCACTGGACTCCGACATGGCTGACCGCAATTGGAATCCTGGACCCTGTGCCTTGAAACTCTCGCTCGGCCTGTGTGCGTGCGTGCCCAAAGTTCCAAGAGGAAAATGGAGGAGAAGGAATTGCAGCATGGTCATTCCCTCTAGGGGTGATTTCTTGCTTTCTGTCTGTCTCTCTCTGGTGAGTGCCCTATACCAGAACCTCTTTTTTTTTTTTTGGAGGGGTTTTTGCTATAGGGTGCATGCGCTCGCCAGACAGAGAGAGAGAGACAGAGAGACAGAAAGCGAGAAATCACCCACTAGGGGGGATGGCCACACCACAATCCCTTCTCCTCCATTCCCAGGATCAGGGGCCGGCCCGCACACGTGCCTGGCGTGAGTTTAAGCCACCAGGTCCCTGACATGAACTGCAGCCTACTACGTGGGAGTCCAGCGACATAGACATTACGCTAATTGCTGGTCCCCCAGAACCTCCCTTTAAAAAATAAAAAAAGATAAAGTCTAAATACTAAACATCGTTCAATGAACCACTCACCTATTTTCTCTGTATCGAGAGCTTGACTGGGGAGGACTATGATTTAGCCTTCTAGAAAACTTCTTCTCTCGCTCTTCCTCCTTTGTTACCTAAAATAAGGAAGGAAAAAAAAGTATACGATTTTAGCAACAGTTATTCCTCATGATTTCAGGGGTTTAATACTAAAATTAATTTATTAGGTCCTTGGGAAAGTCATGACATTTTTTTTCTACACTTTTTTATGCAAAAATGCGTCCTGACTTTCCCGATGACCCAATATATTCTATAGGAGAAAATTGTCACCTAGAAATATTTTTGGTTTTTTTTTTTATGCTGTCACCTTAACATAATTATCTCACAACTATTTTCAGATTAATTTCACATTTTACATAAAGTCCCTTTCATGATTATTTTTTCAACAGAGAACTCTACAATTTTTTGTCAGTTAAATGTTTATTCTCTTTGCACCTCACATCTAACCTCAACTATCCATTCTCTGCCATCTACTCCTCTCCCTTACAGTCTCTGGTATTTATACTATCCTCTCTTCTAACATATCTTGTAGATCTTTTCATTTCTGCCATAAAGTACAGACATGTGGTACATATTGAGTAGGGATACATACAGTGTGTATCCTTCAAAGTCTGGCTCACTTCACTCAACATTAAGCCCACCTATATTCATCTATTTTATAATATTCCACAGTAGATATGTGCCACAGTTTTTCAACTCAGTCATCTGTTTATGGACACTTAGTTTGAATCCATGTTTTAGCAATTATGAATAATGCTGCAATAAACACTGATGTGTAAGTGTCTTTCCTACTAAGTGTTTTCCTATCCTTTGGGTAAATACCAAGGAATGGGAATAATGGGTCATATGGCAGCTCTACTGGGCTGATAGAAAAGTCATGACATATTTTGTTCTATATAAAAATACGTCAAGACTCTTCTGACAACCCAATATTTGCAGGATTTTTAGGAAACTCTATATTTTTTCTACAAAGGTTGAACTAATTTACATTCCTGCCAAGAGTGTAAGAGGGTCTCCTTTTTCACCACAGCCTCTCCAGTACTTGTGCTGTTTATCTTTTATCTTTTTTTATTATAGCCATTCTAACTGGAGTTAAATGATATCTCTCATTGTGGTTTTAATTTGAATTTCCTTTGTGATAAAAGATTTTGAACATTTTTCATATGCCTTTTAGCCATTCATAAGTCTTCCTCGGAGGGTTTTCTGTTCAATTTCCTGTTCCACTTTTTTAAATTGGATTACTCCTTTTTTTTTTTAATGGGTAAGCTGCCTGAGTTCCCTATATATTCTGGTTATCAGCCCGTTGACTGAGAAACAAGTGGCAAATATTTTCTCCCATTCTGAAAGTTGTCTTCTCACTCTAATTATTGCTTCCTTTGTTGTGAGGAAGCTTTTTAGTTTGAATCCATGTTTTAGCAATTATGAATAATGCTGCAATAAACACTGCCTATGCATAATAATCCCACTTGCCTATTTTGGGTATTATTGCCTGTGCTGTAGAGGGTCTTATGATTTTTGATTACATTTTAATCCAGAAATACATAATGTCTTTCCATTTTTTGTTATCATACTCAATATCTTTTTTCAGCTTTTCATAGTTTTCCTATAGATGTCTTTCATTTCTTTGGTTTACTCCTAGGTATCTTACTGATTTTTGTAGCTGCTGTAAATAGAATTGCTTTCTTTAATTCTGTCTGATCTGTTCACTGTTGGTGTATAAAAATGCAATAATTTTTGTATATTGATTTTGTATCCTGCTACTTTACTGAAATCATTTATTACTTCTAGGAGCTTTTTCACAGATTTCTTTGAATTTTCTATGTATAAAATCATATTATCTGCAAATAAGAACAGTTTAGCTTCTTTTTTTTTCCTATCTGAATGCATTTTATTTTGTCCACCTGTCTGATTGCATAGGGTAGGACTTAAAACAACAACATGAATTCTGCTAAAATTGAAGCAAAAACAAACATCAGCTTTATGGTGAAGTTTGGGTGGAAAAGGGGTAAAATCATTAATGATTTATATCAGGTTTACAGGGACAGTGCCCTAAGGAAGTCAGCAGTTCACAAATATATAACTCATTTTAAGAAGGATTGAGATAATATTGAAGATGACACTCTCCATGGTAGATGACACTCTCAGGACTCTAGTAAATTTGAAAGGAAAAAAAATTAAACTTGCTATAATTAAAGAGGATCAACAATTAACAACAGAAATAAGAGCCAATACCACAGACATCTCCATTAAGTCAGCTTACACAATACTGACTGAAAAATTAAACAAACATTCTACTTGATTGGTACCAAAACTATTAAACACATATCAGCATAGACAACAGAAATTTTAGACAAGTAGAATCAAGATCTTGAAGCATTTCTTTGAAGAACTGTCACAGGACATGACATCTGCCTTTACCAGTATGATCCTCAAGACAAAACACAAAAGCAATGGCCACCCAAAAGTAGAAGTGGTCCAGTCAAAGCAAAAGCATGACAAAGATCATGGGGCTGGCAGGAAGTATTGTAGTTGGAGCCATGAACTCCCACATGGCCCACCACAGTTCAAGTCCCAGACCTGGCAGCTTGCTTTGTTATTTTCCCCCTCTCTCTCTGTCTCTGGTATGTGCACGTGCCCTATAGTGTAAATTAAAATAATAATAATAATAATAAATAAAATAATTATTTAAAACAAAATAAAAGAATAAAGATCACAGCAACAGTTTTTGGAATGCTCAAGACATTTGTTTTTTGACTTTCTGGAGCATCAAAGAACAATAAAATCTACTGAGGCCAGTCTGTGATGTGAGGGGTAAGGCAGCTGGTTCCCAAACAGGTGACTTCACAGTTCAAGTCCCGGACCCAGTAGCTTGAGAAATACTCTGGGTTTGTGTACATGTGGGCCCAAAATCCCAACAGGAAAGAGAAATGAAAAGGATTTTGTTGCAAGACTGTTCTCCATGAGGAGTACTTTCTCACTTTCTCTTTCCCTGTCTCTCTCCAGCAAGCACACACATCCTCTGGCAAACGGAAAATGAATAAGTAACATCTGCTTATTATGAGAGTCTTTTTAGAAGTAAGCTGAAGCTTTCATAGAAAAATTCCTGCAAAGGATTCATCAGAGTCCTCCACCACAGCAATGCTTCTGCTTATTCCTTTCAACGAGCAAAGATAATTTCGTGAGAATTTCAATGAGAAATCATCAGGTATCTACCTTACATCCTGACTTGGCTCTATGTGACTTCTTTTTGTTTCCTAATCTTAAAAAATCTTTTAAAGAGGGCCACCCATAGACTGGTATAGAAAAGAGCTGGATCCTAACATGATTGACTGTATGATATGAGTCCTAAGCCCAATAGCTTGCAAAACACACCACACACATGGGCATTTATGTGCCCAAAATCCCAACAGAATAAAGAAACTGAAAAGAAGGAATTGCAACATGGCCATATACCACAAGGAGGTAATTGCTCCCCCTGTCTTTCTACCTCTTTCTACTCTCTGGCAAATGTATGCACCTTCTGGTAATAAAAAAAAAAAAAATTCTAACATTAATGGGTACCCCTTCTCTTCAGTTAGTAATGTTTAAGAATCTGCACTGACATGCACAAATTTTCAGGACTCTAAGTTCTTTAGGGATGGATTATATGTCTAGTTTCATAACTTACAAAAATGTCTCAAACTTGATGGAGCTTGTGTTAAAAAATAAAGTTTGTATTTTTAATTTTTATCTTTTAATTCTATCTTTCTTTGAGCTTTCTGAAGTCCCCGCATATAATGTGAGAGTTCTCCAGTTTCTCATAGCTATATGATGGTTAAATAATATTACTGTGTTTGCTACAAGGGGCCTCCATTCTTCTTATATAACTACTAAAAAGCAGTGCTAGAAAACAAAACATTCCCTTAATCAATGCTGCTTTCTCCAAACAACACTGCCCAGAATATTGGTTCCATAGGACATTAAAAGACGTGATTTAAAAAAAAAAGATTTAGAGATTAAACAAATTCAGCAAATACTGAAGAGGTAGCTCCTTCGAATACGATAAGACATAAGATTTTACTTTTTTTTTTTTTTTGAGAGGGTTTTGCTATAGGGCGCATGTGCTCGCCAGACAGACAGAGAGAAACAGAGAGATAGAAAGTGAAAAATCACCCCCCAGGGGGGATGGTCACGCCACAATCCCTTCTCCTCCATTCTCCTCTCAGGATCTTCAGCACGCATGCACACGCGCCCTGCGTGAGTTTAAGCCACCGGTTCCGGGACTCAAACTGCGGTCGACTACATGGGAGTCCAATGACATAGCCATTACGCTAACTGCTGGTCCCAAGATTTTACATTTTTAGTAAGCACTCTAAGATTTCTTTTCTTTTGAGAGGTTTTTGCTACAGGGTGCGTCGCTCGCCAGAGACAGAGAGAGACATAGAGACAGAAAGCGAGAAATCACCCCCCAGGGGGGATGGTCACGCCACAATCCCTTCTCCTCCATTCTCCTCTCGGGATCTTGGGCATGCATGCACACGCACCCGGCGTGAGTTTTAAGTCACTGGGTCCGGGACGTGAACCGTGGTCGACTACGTGGGAGTCCAGCAACATAGCCATTACGCTAACTGCTGGTTCCCTCTTAAGATTTTTTTTTAGGAGATATTTTTACTATAGGGCACATGTACTCACTGGAGAGAGACAAAGAGACAGAAAGTGCAACATTATCTCCCCCAGAAGGAATGGCCACATCAAAATCCCTTCTCTTCCATTCCTGACTTGGGATTTGGGGCTCACATGTAGTCTTTTCAGCTGCCAGGTCTGGGACTCAAACTGCAGTGAATTACGTGGGAGGCCAGCAATGTAACCATTATGCCATCTACTGCTCCCAGCACTCTAAGATATTTCAATACAGGTAGTCCACACATAGAGTACACATGTCTCAGTTCATGCCAGCAGTTCTAGCATCCTTTTCAATAAGCGCCTCTCCCTGTCAAAAGAGGGCAACTCTGGATTATAAATTTAGTAGAAATCCTACTAACAGACCAAACTAGGAGAAATAGGCTTTAAAGCCTTCTTTCAACAGGCCTATTTTTCTTCAAGTACTTTTGTTCTCCTCTTAATACGTACTCCAATTATCTTCCCAACCCAAACAAAAAACTGGGTAGTAATAAAATACAACCCTCCTAATGTATTTTTTCCCTTTTATTTACTTCAAATATACTCTCAAAAATAATTTATGTTGAAAGAGTGCCATATTCCATAGTACATGCCTATTTGGGAATTTATGATATACCCACATTTTAAACCCAAACTGTCACCTGGAATTTTAACAATTATGAAAAAATAGGGATAAATATCTCCCACAATTTGTCAAGAAAACTGAAGGCCTTGCTATTAATTCGCTTTAGAAACAAGACTGCTGTTTTAAACCAAAGGCCCATGATTTACTCAAGATTTTTTGAGTTAAAACATAATTTGAGGCTGTCCTGTGGCCAGGCAGTTAAGGAGGCTAGATCCCAGATGGCCAACTACACAATTTGAATCCTAGCCCAGAGCTGGAAAAACACGCCAGGTGCATGTGCATACATGTCCAAAATCCCAAAAGGATGAAGGAATAGAGACAAAATTGTGAAGTGACTACAGCCCATTGAGGGATGTGGGTGTGCCCCACATCACTCGCTCATGTGCGGGCGCACACGCTCTCTCTCACTCTCACTCTCCCTCTCCCTCCCACCATCCCTCTCCCCCCACCCCCTCTGCCTCTCTCTGGCAAGTGCACCTGCCCTCTGGCAAATTAAAAACCAAAACAAAAAAATTTAATTTGTAACAGCAAAATTCTGGAATTGACATAAACTTCCATCAGTGAACAAAGCTTAAATAAAGTATATGTATGTTTCTATGTGGCGTCAGCAACTGCCAACCTAATACTCATTGTCCCTTACTACCTAAATCCCTATAAGTAAGAAATATGCTCAGTTACAAAATTACATTTTGATCCTCCCCTGTGGGCATAATTGACTATGTCATGTATGTGTAAAATTACATACATATACATGTGTATAAATACATTCAGGTACAGAGATAAAAATACATTTGGAAATTATTATGCAGTATTATATACAGTAGTCCCCACTTATGCATATTTTCACTTTCTGCTGTTTCAGTTACTACTGGCCAACTGTGGTCCAAAAATAGGTAAGTTACATATTTTGAGAGACAGACCACACACATAACTTTTATTGTAGTGTATTATCATAACTGTTGTATTATTATTGTTTATTTCTTACTATGCCTAAATTATAAATGAAACTTTAATCATAGGTACGTATATAAAGAAAAAGTATATAGTATATATAGGGTTTGGTTCTATCTACAGTTTCAGGTACCTACTAGCAGGTCTTAGAATGTTTCCCCTGCCAGTAACAGAACACTGTATGTACATACTATTACATAATATACTTATTACTTAAATAATCTGAGAAAAGAGTCTGAAGGGAAAGAAACCAAAGGTCTGACCACAACCTATCTACCAGGAAACAATCTCTCAACAGCTACGGCAGCTACAATCTACTGAGAACATACCATCTGCCACACTTCAAGTGCTTTATACATATGTTAATTACTCCTCACAACACTGTAATATTTCCATTTCATAGATGAATAAAAAGAGGCTCAGGCAAGTAATGTGTCCAGTCACAAAACAAATTCATAGAGCCAAAATTTTAATCAAGATTAACTTGATTAAAGCTTTAAAGCTAAACAAAAAAATGTAATAGCTTCAATGCCAACAATTATTTTTGCTAGAATTAATGTTTAAACATCAAATTGAGAAGTTCTGAATTATACAAATATTTAGTAGATTCTATGATTCACAGGTGTACCAAAACTCATTGCTAGGGATATTAAGTACTTATGTGATGCGAAGGAATTTGGAAGTTAGTGCTCCTTTACTACTGGACTTGACACATTTTCTATTTGCTGACTTTACTTTGTAATAAATCAAACCCATGAGAATAACTATGTGTAGAGTCTTATGAGTGCTTCTAGTGAAATCATCAAACATGGGGATGGTGTCTTGAGGACTCCCGACACACAGCCACGGAAAACAAAACTCACTTTAATTATTCCTTAAATGTTTTTAAAGATCCTTACCTCTTCTTTTTTTATATCTTTTTCTTGGTGCTGAAAAAATTCTACCTTCAGGCTTCCTGATGATGGCTGCTCTGGAGGAGGTAGATAACTCTTAGTATTCACAGCATCGAAAAGTTTTTCCACAAATATCTGTGTCTCTAAATATAAAAGAAAAATTATAAATTATAAGATGTTTGCTAAGGTATTAATTCTCCACTTCTACTAACATTAGATGCTTAATACAATAAAATACACCTTCACTTTTAAAAATCTAGAAATTATACCAAGATCAAGAGCTTCCCAACCAGTGTCTGGTACATGTGGGGAATAATTCTGATTCACTCATCTTTCTGAATGGTGGGGATTAGAATGGCCAGAACTGCTGGGTCACTTAAAGCCATCTCTAGTTGTCTCCATGTAGCCCATCCAGTATGGGAAACAAAATACTATCATTATCTAAATGTGGTCAAAGTACAAACAGCTAAAAAGCAATGTGCTAAACAAGATTCAAAGTAGTTTCCTAAGCAGTAATAACTTTAAGTTAAACAGGCATACAGTCATATTCTTAATCATTAAACCTAGCTAAAAAAATAAAAATTTAGGGGACGGCAGGTAAAGTGCTAGTTGGGCACTGGACTCCCACATGGCCAACCATGGTTCAAATCTGAGACCTGGTGGCTTGCTTTCTCTCTTTCTCTCTCAGGTCAAATTAAAAATAATACTGAATAAAATTAAATAAATTTTAAATTAGAAAATTAAATATATTCTCTAAAAATTTCTTTTTAAGGGAACCAGCAGTTAGCGTAATGGCTATGTCGCTGGACTCCCACGTAGTCGACCACGGTTCGTGTCCCGGACCCGGTGGCTTAAAACTCACGCCGGGCGCGTGTGCGTGCGTGCCCAAGATCCCGAGAGGAGAATGGAGGAGAAGGGATTGCGGTTTGACCATCCCCCCTGGGGGGTGATTTCTCGCTTTCTGTCTCTATGTCTCTCTCTGTCTGTCTGGCAAGTGCTTCCAAAAAAAAAAAAAAAAAAAAAAAAAAAAACTCCAGTATGATTTAAGAATGAGCATAACACATAACAGGGCCGGCAGGTACGTGGTGGTTAAAAGTACTGAACTCCCACATGGGCAACTGCAGTTCAAGTCCCGGACCTGGTGGCTTGCTTTCTCACTTTCCCTCTCTATTTCTCTGTCTCTCTCTGATCAAACTGGAAAATGATAATAAATAAAGCTAAATTAAAAATCAATTCTTGGGAACCAGCAGTTAGCGTAATGGCTATGTCCCTGGACTCCCATGTAGTCGACCACGGTTCACATCCCGGACCCGGTGGCCTAAAACTCACGCCGGGCGCGTGTGCGTGCGTGCCCAAGATCCCGAGAGGAGAATGGAGGAGAAGGGATTGCAGCGTGGCCATCCCCTCTGGGGGGTGATTTCTCGCTTTCTGTCTCTCTGTCTCTCTCTGTCTGTCTGGCAAGTGCACATGCCCTATAGTGAAAAATCTCTCAAAAATATATATATATATTATATGATTAATCTTATTTTGAATAACTTACTAAAACAAAGTAATATTTTTAAAAAGATCTTACCTTTCTGAAGAAATACATCCAGCTGATCAATGCATAATGCCTTTAACTCTTTTTCACTTTTGTCTTTCTTTACCAAAGCCAAAACATATTTTGCTAGGGCTGATGGATCTGCATCACATCTTAAAAAAAAAAAAATTGAAGGCAGTTTAGCCATAAAACAACTGTACATTCTACAAATTCTAGCAACAGATTTAATAGGTATGAGAAATAAATATATGTAGAAATCATCTAGCATAATAGAAGGCACTGAAGAAATATAAGCTCTTCTCATATTAATATAGCTCACGTGCAATATGGAGCCATCATTTCTATAAAATATACTATACAGTTTATTAAACAGCAGAAAAGAAACTCTAGAAATGGTCCAAGCATATTTTTATGACAATAGCACCAAAGTCAACAAAAAAATACATGGCCACACAATAAATGGTACTCAGGCAATAAAATTTTATAAAAACTAACTTGTACTGATCATCTATTCTATACACCACAAAAAATATAAAAGCATATAAAACCATTAAAGGATCAGGACTGGCCCTGTAACCTAATGGTTAAGGGAGCCAGATCCCACATGGCCAATGGTGGTTCAAATCCTGGCCCGTGTGTTGAAAAACATGCTGGGTACACATGCCCAAACTTTAGATAGGATGGAAAAACAGACCAAAAAAGGACTGTGGTGTGACCACACTCCATGGGAGGTGTTTTCTATCTTTCTCCCTTATACTTTCTCCCTGAGCACACAAGTCCTCCAACGACTTTTTTTTAAAAACATTCAAATAGTTTAATTCATCACAAAAAGGCAAATTACCCAGAGCCTCTATCAATTAAGACCAACAACAGAGAGAAAAAGACAACAAAAGATAGGAATAGATACAAAACAGAAAAAGAAATAAGTGTGACTCTTAACTATGATTAATTCATGGTCAGTCCATGGCCTGTCAGTTTAAGCGGCTGATTCCAACATGGCCAACTGAATGGTTCAAATTCCAGACCCAGGGACTCGAGAAACATGCTGGACACATGTGCAGATGTGCCCAAATACCAAAAAAAGGGGAGAGAGAAGAGAGTTTAGTGTGGCCATGCCCCATGGAGCATGTTATGTCATTATCACCATCACCCCATCTCTGGCAAATGTATGGGCCCTCTGAAATCAATCAATCAATCAATCAATCAATAGATGGATTCAGCCTAATCCACAAGAGAAATGCAAACTTAACCTACGCTGAAATATAATGATAAAACCAAAAATATGAATATTCTGTTGGAAAACTAAGGGAATTAGCAATTTTCAAACACTGAGATGGTGCAAGTAAATTTAGCCCCTAAGGACAATATTTTGGTGTAGCGCAGTCACAAATGCAATCTGATTCAGCAATTCTACCTCTACAAATTTATTCTAAATATGCTTACATGCTCGAAATAATGTGTACAAGTTATTCATTTTCATATAGATAAATCAAAATGTGCAAATAAAGTCCTCCTTTACAGAGCACTGACAAAGCATATTAAGTCCATATAAGGAAATAGTGTGCAGCAAAAGGATATCAAAAAAAGGCAGATGAAATTTTTGAACATTATAAAATTTTCATTATCAATTCATTAAATTTAAAAAGCAAGGTAGAGAGGCCAGCAGGTGGCATGATAGTTAAGGTGCTGGGACATTACCCCAACAAGGCAGACCACAGTTTGAGTCCCAAACCTAGTGGCTTGAAAATCACACCAAGCATGTGTGTGTGAGTGTGTGTGTGTGTGTATGTGTGTGTGTGTATGTGTATGTGTCCAAAATCCCAAGAGAATGAAGGAGAAGGTGTTGCAGCATGATCATCCCTCCAGGGGGGTGACTTCTCAGTTTCCCTCTCCCTCTCTGTTCCTCTTGTGAATGCATAAACCCTCTGGAAATTAAAAAATAAATAAAAATCTTGGGATCAGCAGATGGCACATTGGTTATGTCATTAAACTCCCACGTTGTCAACTGTGATTAGAGTCCTGGACCTGCAGACTTAAAACTTATGTCAGGTACATGTGTGTATGTGCCCAAGAGCACTAGAGGAGAATGGAGGAAAAGGGACTAGGGTGTGGCTATCCCTGGCGGGGGAGAGAGGGTGATTTCTCTGTCTCTCTCTGTTGAGCACACCTGTCCTATAGTAAAAATCTCTAAATAAATAAATAAATTTGTAAAGATCTGAAGGAAGATTTTTATAATTATTGTACTCTCTAAGTTACAGTTTTATAAAAAAAGATTGAATTCCTAAACAAATGCTGTTCAGCTTCTGTAGGATGCAGTTTACACCGAATCAAAGTCACTAATGGCCAAAATAACCATAATAAATAAACCATTATATACAGAAATTCTAAAAGCCTGAAATACTCTAAAAGATTACTTTTTAAAATTTGTTACAAGTTAAAATTATACAATAAAATAAAATCTTATTATTTCACATATAGTAGCAACACAACAATTTACATTCAGGATGCAATTTTCTTTAATCTATTAAGTATTTGTTCCATTTTTAATTTCAGTATTTTTGAAAACAAAGAAAAGGATTTACAAATTACAAATAAGTAATCTGAGTAAAAAATGGTATGAACCACAGGAATTTAACAATGTACCAAAATGTTCTGGATCAGGAGAAAAGCAAAATCTGTATTCTCTTTTCTATTTGTCTTAATTAAGTGTCAAAGTTTAGGGCTAGCAGGTAGCATGGTGGTTAAGGTGCTGGACTCCCACATAGCCGACCATGGTTTGAGTCCAGGACCTGGCAGGTTGCTTCACACCTTCTCTCTCTCTTTCTGTGTGTGTGTCTCTAACATATGACCTATAGCAAATTTTTAAAATAATAATGAATTAAATTAAATAACTATTTTTAAAAAGTGCCAAAGTTACATCATCTAACCCCTACCAATGATAACCTCCTATGCAAAAATAATTACATTCAGATAATGAGAAGTTATTTTTAAAAACTGTCTCCATGGCAAACAAGATTCTTCATGAGGTACTCCACTATACCCGTTGCCATTGCTAAACATAGGTCTGTGATTCTGGAATGACAAATTTCTCATCAGAGTTTAACTATACCCTCTGCTACATGGTTAACATCCTGGGAAATGCGTGAGAGAAGTGGGACTGGTATCTTACAGATCAGGAAGGCGTAAAAAAAAAAAATTAAGTTTTGAAGATGTTTAAAGATTAACAAATAATACTGAAACTGGCAGACTTCATACTTAGAAACCAAAGTCTCCCTGATTTTATGTTCCATAAATACTTCTTAGCACCTCAGAAACCAAATTCTTTCAATAAAGTATGATTCTGATACAACATGCACCACCTCCAGTTGCTCCTCTGTTTACAGGGAGCAGGGGAGAAGCCAAGGAAAAACAAAGAAAACGAAACTACCAAAATAAGGAAAGCATGAGACATGACTTACCAATAATGTTTGTAAAGAGAAAGGCAGAAGGAGAGTAACTTGCGTGTTAATTACAATAAGTTAAATCAAATGAAAATGTGAAATGGCTGGAAGGAAATGTAAATCATTAAAAATGCAATTAAAAAAAGGACATCGAGAACTACAGAAGAAACAGTGCTGCTCTCCTATATAGCAGAGTAAGAAGTGCTTTTAATTCCAGGTACCATCTTTTACAAGTACATAAATAAACTCATTTTAAGAGGGATATAAAGTTAGGCAGGGATCCAAGTAGAGTGTAAGCATGCTTTGTGGTTATCTAGAGAAAGAAGAGCTGAGGCCAAGGGAGGCCAACAGAGGCCTGGGGTAACAAGTCTACTTGAGACAAGAGTCCAGTGAAATGGAGCAAAGTGAATATTCAAGAATATCTGGGGAACCAGCAGATGGCATAATGGTTACACCGCTGGACTCCCAAATCATAGACTATCACAGACCCCCACGTAGTAGACTACAGTTCATACCTGGACCTAGCAGCTTAAAACTCATACTGGGAGCACGTGTGTGCATGCCCAAAATCTGGAGAGAGGAATTGAGGATAAGGAAGGGATTATAGTGTGGTGGTGGTGGTGGAGGGTGATTTCTCACTTTCTGTCTCTCTCTCTCTAACTGGTAAGTGCATGTGCTCTATAGCAAATATCTCTCTTAAAAAAAAAAAAAAAAAAAAAAAGAATATTTGGATTTATAATCTCTCCCTCTCCAAGGATTTTAAATGAACTGTTTCAATAAACTTTGGGCACATTACAAAGAAATCATTCAAACCAGTAATTTAAAAGACACAAAACTATCAATCTCTGAATAAACTGTGATAAGGACATTACAAATAAGAAAACATTTCTATTTTTAGAAATTGTTCAGGGGGCCAGCAGGTGGTGTGGTGGTTAAGGGCACTGGACTCCCACATGGGCGACTGCAGTTTTGAGTCTTGGCTTGCTTCCTCACTCTCCCCCCCACCCCCTCTCTCTGTCCCTTTGTGGTCAAATTAAAATAAATAAATTAAATTAAGTTATTTAAGAAATAAGAATTGTTCAGTTGAAAATTTCAGCTTTGTGCATACCCTTTTAGAGTACAGGAGTCAGGGCCAGCAGGTGGCATGCTGGTTAAGGTACTGGACACTACCAAATGGATGACTGCAGTTTGAGTCCCCTGTGTGTGTGTGTGTGTGTGTGTGTGTGTGTGTGTGTGTGTGTGTGTTGCTGGTCAGACTAAAAATAATTGGCCGATCATGATTCAAGTCCCGGACCTGGCGGCTTGCTTTCTCACTTTATCTCTCTCTCTCTAATTAAATTAAAATGAATGAATGAATAAATAAAATTAAATAAATAATTTTTAAAAATTAAATATTCTTTAAAAAAATAATTGAATGAATAAATAAAATTAAAAACATAATTCTTTAAAAAAAGACAAAGTACAGTGCTGATCATTTCTTTAAACTATATCTGGGGAGGGAAGTATGTACAAATCAAATGTTACCATAAAATATCCCAGAACTAATTTTTTTATGCAATAGTTTAAATACTATGAATCAAATCACTCCTAGAATTAAAGTTTGTAATTAATCCTCCTAACGCACTAGTGATTAGTGTGGTTTAGTTTTTAATTTAGGATTTTCAAAATAGTAATAAAACAGTAAAGAAAGCTATTAACACTCCAGGGCAATATTACAAAAAAAAAAAAAAAGATTTGTTTTGCTCAAATTTCTCAGAGACTTTTAGAAATTCAGTGAAGATAACTAACTGATGGGATGTAACCCAAGGTTCCATTTTCAGTGATCTTGAAAAGGAGGAGCTGGAGGTGGTAGTGGGAATGAAAATTAAATTTAAATATGTTAACAGAGTAACTTTAGAGCACGGATATACACCCACATCTGTTCCTTCCAAATTTTCATTTTATATTCAAGAAAAATATCTAATTTGCATCAAAATCATGATTCTATATTCTGCACTTCGTATTACTCTTTTAAAAATTTGAATTCACAGGAACAAACAATACATATTCTGAAAAATTTAATTACTACAACTAATTATACCATCTCATTCAATGCAAATAAGGCAAAAATAGACTACTTGTATAGATATGGTAGTTACAAAGATTACTCATTATGAGTTATACACCCAGTTTATCTACAAAATAAAATTAGTACAATATAACCATATGTAAACATTATCCATCCATGAGTATCATACAATCCAGTTCTTAACCATAGCAAAACCTTATCACAATTTAACTAATTGTAACTCTGAAAGCTATTCAGTCAGTTCTTTGATCTCCCTGTATCACTCCAAGATCAGTGATTCCTTTTTTCCTTAGGGCAGTGACTTTCAAACTTTTTGGTCTGAGAGTCTCTAAGCTTCTAAAAGAGACAACTTCAAAGAGCTTATTATTTTAAAATGTTGTATCGGGGTCCAGTAGACGGCATAACGGTTATGTCACTTGACTCCTATGTAGCCTAACACTGTAGGAGTCTCAGACCCAGCAACTTAAAACTCATGCAGCTTGTGTAATGGTTACATTGCTGGACTCTGCGTTTTGTGTCCTGGACTGGCAGCTTAAAACTCATGCTGGGAGCATGTGCCTGTGTGCCCAAAATCCTGAGAGGAGAGTGGAAGAGAAGGGACTGCAGCATGGACATCCCTTCTGGGGGATGATTTCTCGCTGTCTCTGTTTCTCTGATGAGCACACATGCCCCACAGCAAAGACCTCTCTACAAAGTAAAACAAAACAAAACACCAGGCCACATGTGTGCAGTGCACACATGTGTGCCCCAAATCCTGGGGGGGGTGGTGTGGAAGATAAGAGACTGCAGCGTGGTTATCCCCCAAAGGAGGTGATTTCTCACTTTCTGTTTCTCTCTGTCTCTCCAGCAAGGACAAGTGACCTATAGCAAAGAAGCTCTTTAAAAAAAAAGTCAGATCAGTATCCACCATATCAATTAAAACTGAGAAAACTGGGACCAGCAAGTGGCATGGTGGTTAAAGGTGCTGGACTCCCACATAGCCGACCACGGTTCAAGTCTCGAACCTGGTGGCTTGCTTTCTCACTTTCTCTCTCTCTCTGTCTCTCTCTGATCAAACTGGAAAATAATAATGATAATAATAATAAATAAAGTTAAATAAAATAATTCTAAAAAAAAAAAAAAAATGAGAAAACCCTGAAAGAGTTTAATAATAAACTCATTACAACTTAGCATAAATACCATAAATGAAGTCTTCAAACAATTCACAGAAAGTATGTATTATGAAAAAAATGCAGATTTCAAAATTTTGTACCAAAATAAGCTTTTACTTTAATTCCATTTTCCGTGAACTTTAAAAAATCCACTCATATATATACATGCATACATATAGTGTGTATATACATGTACATTTTCTTGGAGGAAGTAACTAAATGGAAGAATAGACTGGGCACCAATAAATGAAAAGTCCAAATGGATTCAAGCTCATTTTAGATACTGCTAGACCCAGGAGTTCAAAAAATGTCACCATGTCTTTCTATTTCCCTGCCCCTTGAGTTAACATGATTATCAGGCAGGACCTCTACATCTGATAATAACGGTTTTCCTAATCAGTTCTAGGCTTTGATTATTCTCGCAGCTTGTGAAGCCAGAGAAAGGAGTTGACCCTTTCTCTCCTCCTGTATCCATACTGGCCTCTGAAGATGACTCATCTCCCCCAGCTTGACTCGTACCTGACCACAAGTAAGTGATGGACAGAGCTCTACGACTAACAGTCTTACCTGAAACTAAATGCTAATTTTTTTTAAGAAAAAAATAACTATTTTCCAAATTGTGACAAAAAGGAAAACTGTGACAAAAGTGTCAATGTTTCATTTTTTGCAAATACCTTTATTACCTGGGTTAACAGAAAACAGATATGATTTATCATTCAACACTCTGTTACAGGATGTTCTGGTTGATGTATATGAAGAAAATCTAGTTCCACATATACACCATGAAAGGATCTCAAGAAACCTCAGAAGTTCTCACATTACACTTGAAAACTACTACTCTAAAGATATTTTAACAATATCTTTAGTACTGCCACTGTGGAAACCAACATGGAGGCTCCTCAAAATACTACAACTAGAAGTACCACATGACTCAGTAATCCTACTCCTTGGTATTTATCCAATGGATAAGAAAACAGTCAGAAAACAGTCAGACACCTACACAGTAATCCATGATTACTGCAGCATTATTCACAATTGCTAAGACATGGAACCAACCTAAATGCCCATGAACTGATGCCTCTATGTAAACAATGTGGCACATTACACTATAAAAATACTCAGTCATAAGGAACAATGAGAACCTGTCATTAGATACGAAGGGGATAAATATAGATTTAATTCTAAGCAAAGACAGACTATGAAAGACACTGTTTATCTCTGCTCAAAATATACTGAATGGGAACCAGCAGTTAGCGTAATGGCTATGTCGCTGGACTCCCACATACGTAGTATACCGCGGTTCACGTCCCAGACCTGGTGGCTTAAAACTCACGCCGGGCGCGTGTGCGTGCGTGCCCAGGATCCCAAGAGGACAATGGAGAAGGGACTGCAGCTTGACCATCCCCCCTGGGGGGTGATTTCTCGCTTTCTGTCTCTCTGTCTCTCTCTATCTGTCTGGCGAGCGCACGCACCCTATAGCGAAAATCTCTCCAAAAAAAAAAAAATATATATATATATATACTGAATGCTGCACTCTATGGCAGAAATAGAAAGATAGAAAGATAGAAGTGTAAATATCATAGATTGTATGGGAGGGCAGCAATAGCCAAGGATGGGTGGGGGAGCTCAAGGAGGAAATACTTAACAGACACAGGAATATAAAGTTCTCTGCCTAAAATGATGTATATGGTAATATCCTTAATTTGACTGTCACATACTGCATTCATACTTTAAAAAAACATATCCTGGGACCAGCAGTTGGCGTAATGGCTATGTCGCTAGACTCCCATGTAGTCGACCATGGTTTGAGTCACAAACCCAGTGGCTTAAACTCACACCGGGCGTGTGTGTGTGCGTGCGTGCCCAAGATCCCGAGAGGAGAATGGAGAAGGGATTGGGTGGGGGGGTGATTGCTTTCTTTTTCTTTATTTTTTTTTGAGAGATTTTTGCTATAGGGCACGTGCGCTCGCCAGAGAGAGATAGAGACAGAGAGACAGAAAGTGAGAAATCACACCCCACGGGGGATGGCCACACCACAATCCCTTCTCCTCCATTCTCCTCTCAGGATCTTGGGCACACACGCCCATGTGCCTTAAGCCACCTGGTCCAGGACTCGAACCGTGGTCGGCCACATGAGAGTCCAGCGACAAAGCCATTACACTAACTGCTGGTCCCAATTTCTTGCTGTCTCTGTCTCTCTGTCTTTCCGGAAAGCGCACACACCTTATAGCAAAAAAAAAAAAAAACAAAAAAAACTCCCCCTCCCCAAAAAAACCCCTATGATATAGTATAGAGATATACAATGATTAAATGTAAATAAGAACATAAAACTGTTAAAAAGTTATTGAGGAAATATTATGTGTCTAATTCATTTTTTTAGATATGGCAGCCCACAGTAAAAACCCGCATTAGGTATATTTTCTAAACAAAACTGAGGATGAATGGAGTTCTCTGAGAAAGGGCTGCCTTCCAAGGCCACTTACTCAGTTAACTTCACTCTACCAAGTTACAAAAAAAAGATCTGAGGTAGCAATCCATCCCACAATTATTTAAACAAGAGAGAACAAGCTGGTGACCACTTTCTTTCAGTAGAATTATCCAAGGGAAATAGTACCTAAGATTGTAAATACAAAAAAACCTAGTTTTATTATTCTCTTGTATGAACTTCTGAGTCAAGTAAAAACTAAGATTTTATATATATATTAACATAAATAAAAGCCTGTGTGGCTATATATGTTAGGCATTCACTTATAAGTCTCTAACATTTCCATCAAACTTTTCTAATACTGCTATAAAAATCATGCTGAAATTTTTTTCATTAAACATAGGAGAATGCTATAGACAATTTTCAGCTCACAAATCTCAGGATTAAGAATATTAAGTTTCAGTTTCTTCATCTAAGATCACAGCAGCTCTGCCAAGTTAGATATAATTACAAATAAATACAAGATCACAAATAAAAAGTTTATTAATCTGTCAAATTTTGTAAAAAAACGTTAAGGGATTACCAAACAATGAACTTGATAAAATTTTAAAGCTATAAGATGCCTATACTAACCTCTGAAAATACACTTTAGTTTAAATCTGGTTATTATGTTTTAAATCCTATATTCCCTTTCAAATCCACTTCATCCTGAGCCAAACTTGTTTTGAGGCAGTCTGGTACTATAAAAAATAACATTAAACTAAACTCCAAAACACCTGAGGAATCACAGATTTCTAGTCTGGTTATTCTGTACTTCAATCATTAGGTAGGTAATCCTGGGTTAGCATTTTATTTCTCTAGGCTTCGGTTTATTCATTTTTAAAACAAAAGCACCAAACCACATAATCTGGAAAAGTGGATCATTTTTACCAATAAATGCCACACTGTCGCCATCATCATACTTTTTCCCCTTCTCATTTCCGGTAAGTTTCAGTTAACTGAATGTCAATAATTCAGTATATAGAACACTGGAATCTTTAGGGGAATTTTTTTCTTCTTCTTTACATCTTTTTCAAGAGCCATAGACTCTCATTTTCTCAGTATCCATGAGCAAATTCTAAAACTTTCGGATAGGATAATAAACTCTATTAGATGGGAACATTTTGAATATTTCTCCTAAGTTTTTGGATCTAAAGTTTTGTACATATTCCTACCACTGTTAAATTCTAACTACTGGTGTTTGTTTCTCCCATAGGTATTCTAGGTAACTATAATTTGCCTTTTCCCAGAATAAATCACAATGTATTGAGAAGCATCTACTAATTACCAACATGTACAAAGAGCCTACCAGATCAGGGGTGTAGCAACCATCTGAAAAAGCAACTCTTGGTTTCTGCTACACCTAATTAAGACAAATATAAAGGTGTACTAAAAAGGTCACAAATCTGACAGATAACAAAAAAGTCAGTAAAGGTAATGACATACCCTTGTAGTTAAGGAAGCCAGATTCCGCATGGCTGGCCACCCTACTCTCAAAGCCTTCTGGTAAGATTTTTTTCCGCTTTTTTTTTTTTTAATCACTATGTGCAGGGATGACTTTAATAATTTAAGAAAATAGGCTGATTTTATTTCCTTAAAAGTAATGGCCATATCACAAATAAAGCACTTTTAAAATTGCAAAATACTCACATAACTGAGGGTCAGCCATTAGCCTGGATCCCACATAGCCAACCATGTGGTTCCACTCCTGGACCTTGCAAAATAAGCTAGGCACATATGCGTTCATTCCCCAAATTTCAAAACAAGAGAGAAACAGAAGAAAAGGGATTGTGGCATGACCATGCTCCATTAGGAGTGCTTTCTTGTTTTCCCTCTTTGTCTTTCTGGGTCTCTCTCAAGTGAGCTCACATACTCTCTGGCAAATTAATAAATTTTTACATAATTGACTATTAGGGAACCAATGAAAGGCACAGGAATTTACTTAATCAACTCTTGGGATCAGCAGCTGGAGTAATGGCTATGTCATTGGACTCCCATGCAGTCGACCGCAGTTGGATTCCCAGACCCGATGACTTAAACTCACACACATGCCGGGTGTGTGTGTGTGTGTGTGCCCAAGATCCCGAGAGGACAATGGAGGAGAAGGGACTGTGGCATGGCCATCCCCCTTGGGAGTGATTTCTCGCTTTCTGTCTGTCTTTCTGGCTAGTGTTCTCACCCTATAGCAAAAACCTCTCCAAATAAAAAAAAAAGAAAGAAAAAAGAAAAGAAATCTACTTTTGTTAAGAGAATGTACAGTGTTATGGAAAATATTAGTTTCGGTACCATACAAACAATATGATCCCATCTATATTAAAATATATGTGTCTGTGTGATGCATGTATGTTTATTTTTACAGATACATGTTTATATATTAAAACCAAGAAGGGGTTAGAAGACTTACATTTGGTTTATATCTCTGTATTCCTTAAAAGTGTTATTAAAACAAAGCAAATACTGTTTTTCCCTTTTTATTTTTATTTTCTTTTTTATTTTTATTATACTTGTTTTTAAACATTCTATTGCTTTACGTCATTTGCTTGTAAATAGAGCAAATACTATTTTCAATTAAACAGACTTACAAAACTTAAAACTAATTCCGAATAAAAATAGTACAAGCATAACTATATGGCATGATTCTAACTATGGAATACTACTCAGCAATAGAAAGAAACAAATTATGGTTATATGTAATAAGAAAAAAACTCAGAAACATTACAAAGGAGTTGAAAAGAAGTTGTACTCAAAAGAATATATATGCCATGAGTCCATTTATATGAAGTTCTAGAGCAGACAATACTAATGCACAACGGGGAAAAAAGCAGAACAGTGCTTTCTTTTAGAGACAGATGAAGGCATGGGAAGAGAATGAGGAAGCTTTCCTGGATGATGATGTTTTTTTATCTGGACTGGGGATCTGGTTACAAAAATGAATAAATTTTTCATAATTCATCAAGTGGTAGACTTAAGATCTGTCCACTTGATTATATACAGGTTCTAAAACTTATATATATATGTTATATATATACACACACACACACACACACACACTCTGAACTAAAAGCATGATATACATGTTTTAGGATAAGTGCACTAATGTCTAACTTCCTCTGAAATGAATTAAAGGAGTACAGAGAGTGACAATAAGCACACTAAGATGTTTACAGTAGAATCTAAGTGATGAATTTGTTATAGAATTATTTCAGTTTTTCTATTTTTTTTTTTCAAAAGGAAACATCATGTGGGGGAAGGGCAGTCAAGTAAAAACCACAAGGATAATTCTGAAAATGAATATTGACACGAGACTAGCCTTACTAGGAATCAGGTGGATAAACAATTTAAATTTTTTTTAAAAAAGGGATTATAAAAGGCACTGATGATACTATTAGGGAATTCTTAAAGACACAGTGACTGTTTTCAATTTCTGATTCACTGATTTCATTGGATAAAGCACAGTATTATTTATAGCATGTGCATCACTAGTTAGAATTCAATAACTGACTGTGAAAGACAATTAGTACACTGGCATACAATAAGCACTATTAGTGACAGCATGATCACTACTGCCATATCGTCATTAAAATCAGTAACTTCACCTCGAAATAGGGAATGCTTTTCTGACTACAAAATTCAGACTCTATGAAATAATGGATAAATTCAAGCGGGGGGGGAGGTGTCTTCAAAAAGTTTGTGGAAATGATATTTTTTAAAAAAAACTACTCATGAATTTCTCTATCTTTTTATATCAAAATAACCTTAGACTCTGAGAGTTTCCACTATATGAAGTTGACTTATACATAAAATAGTCCTACATTAAAAAAATTTAAGCAGAATCAAAACATAAATGTACAGGAAAAAAGTTAACTGCAGCCCATATAATTTCCTTAATATATGAACAGCTCCTGCAAATCAACTGTTCGAGAAACTACGCATGGCCAGCTCCGTAGAACAACAGTAATGAGAGGCCAGATCTCACATGGCAACCAAGGTTCCAACTCCAAGTCCAGTCAGCCTTAAAACATGCCAGGCACACACGTGAATACCTAAGATGCAACCAGTTAGAAGACTGCAGGAAGGGGATGGTAGCATGACCAGGCCCTGTAAAAGGTGATCATCTCTTTCTCTCCCTTTTCCACATGTATATGCTCTATCGTGAATCAAGATAAAAGAAACCAATAGAAAAACAGAAAAGAGCATAATCAATACCCTCAAAACAATTTATACACACATAAAAAGTTTCTCAATCTAACTCATAAAACTAATACACATCAAAATTATAGGGAACCAGCAGTTAGCGTAATGGCTATGTCGCTGGACTCCCACGTAGTCGACCGCGGTTCGTGTCCCGGACCCAGTGGCTTAAAACTCACGCCGGGCGCGTGTGCGTGCATGCCCAAGATCCCGAGAGGAGAATGGAGGAGAAGGGATTGCGGCGTGACCATCCCCCCTGGGGGGTGATTTCTCGCTTTCTGTCTCTATGTCTCTCTCTGTCTGTCTGGCGAGCGCACACGCCCTACAGTGAAAATCTCTCAAAAAAAAAAAAAATTATATTAGCAGTCCCACTTCTAGCTAGATGTGGAAAAATCAGAGACCAGGGATCTTACCCTCACAAGAACAAAAAAGTCATTTAAGCTACAAAAACTACATTTTTTTTTTTTTTAAAGTCAAAGGCACACACACAAAAAAAAAACGCATTGGGCTGGCCCTATAGGTGCCAGATCCCACATAGCCAACAACGATTCAAATTCCAGCCCTAGCAGCTTTAAAGACCTGTCAAGTCTGTGTGTGTGTGTGTGTGTGTGTGAGCACGCATGTGCACGCTGCGTGCGGGTGTTTGTGTGTGTGTACATGCCCCCCAAATCCTGACAGAAAGGAAAATGGAGAGAAAAAAACTGCAGTGTGACCACATGCCATTAGGGCAGTGTTCTTTCACTCTCATGCACGGGGCCCTCCTGCAAGTTGAAAATAAAAAAATTAAAAAATGAATTATCTTGGGACCAGCACTTAGCATAATGGCTATGTCGCTGGACTCCCATGTAGTCAAGCGCAGTTCGTGTCCCGGACCCGGTGGCTTTAGACTCACGCTGGGTGCGTGTGCGTGCGTGCCCAAGATCCTGAGAGAAGAATGTAAGAGAAGGGATTGCAGCATGGCCATCCCCCCTGGGGGGTGATTTCTTGCTTTCTGTCTCTCTGTCTCTGTCTGGCGAGCGCACACGCCCTATAGCAAAAACTTCTCCAAAAAAAAAAAATTTAATTATCTAAATTCTGGAAAATGTTAAGACCTTTGAGAGAGAAAAGCCCATTACTCTCAACCCTAATAGAAAGTCAAGAAGAAAAAGCTGTCACAGTTGAAGTTGAGAAAAACTAAACTTTCTTTTTCTTTTTTTTTTTTTTTCAGTTTGCCAGAGGGCACATGTGCTTACCAGACAAAGATAGAGAAAGAATCCCCCCACAGAGTCACACTGCTATCCCTGCTCCATTCTGTGAGGATTTTGGGCATACATTTAGTTATGTTTTTCAAGCCACCAGGACGGGGATTCAGTCTGTGAGATCACCCATGTAGGATCCTAGCCCCCAAAACTGATATTTTGCAGAGCGTGCCCGAAGGATTTTTTTTGTTTGCCAGGGGCGTGTGCATTTGCCAGAAAGAGACAGAGAAACAGAGAGGAAAAAGAAGAAAGCAACCTCCAATGGAGTGTGTCTTGCTGCGATCCCTTCTCCATTTCTTCGCCCCTCTGTGATGCAGGGCATGTGTCCACACATGCCTGGTGTGTCAAACCACTGGGTCAGGAATTCAAACCATGTAGGATTCAGCTCCCTTAACCACTGGGCCAAGTTGCCAGGCCAGAAACCGGCCAAACTTTGGATTATCTTTCAATCACATGGTGTCAAAACAGATTAAAATCTAAAGGACCTTAAATCACAACGTGAGTCTACAAGCACTCAGCAAAGCTAAACAATCAAAACTCGGAAGAAGTTTTGGGAATAGGGAAGACTAGAAGAGATGGCCACGCAACTACTAGCTTTCAATTAGCAAAGGCTGAAAGTTGAAGAGGAGAGCTAAGTGACACTCTTCTGAGGCACTTCAAGCCTGCATGGAGCACTGCGTGAGTTACCCTTCAGAACACCAGTAAAGGGGATCAGCAGATGGTGTAATGGCTATGTCGCTGGACTTCCACATAGTCGACCGTGGTACAAGTCCCAGGCCCAGTAGCTTAAACTCATACCAGGCGCATGTGCGTGCACATCCAAGATCCCAAGAGGAGAATAGAGGAGAAGGGATTGTGGCGTGGCCATTCCCCCTGGGGGTGATTTCTCGCTTTCTGTCTTTCTGTCTCTGTCTTTGTGGTGTGCACCT
>NW_006207899.1:695336-714397 GCF_000334495.1 Tupaia belangeri chinensis
TTTTTTGTGGGTGTCCCCTCCCCAAAAAAAAAAAAAAAAAAAAAAAAAAGACCAGTAAAGAAGCAACAGCACCAAAAAAAAAGCTCTAAAAGTAGTGAAAAGAGGTGGTGGAAGTAAGAAACAATGGTGGTCTCAGTCATTCAAAAAACCCAGTAGCAGGACCAGCAGTTGGCATAATGGCTATGCCATTGGACTCCCATGTAGTCGACTGAGGTTCAAGTCCCGAAACCAGTGGCTTAAAACTCACACCGGGCACATATATACGCATGCCCAAGATCACATAACAGGAGAATGGAGGAAAAGGGATTGCAGCATGGTTATCCCCCCTGGCGGGCAATTTCTCACTTCCTGTCTCTCTGTATCTCTCTGTCTTTCTGGCAAGCATATGTGTCCTCTAGCAAAAACCCCTCCAAAAAAGAAAAACCCAGTAGCAAGGTTGTGAAGTACTTAAGAAGAAATCATCCACAGTTCTAAAAGTTGAGGATCTGGAGGTAAAGCAAAGCAGATACCAAAAACTGGAATTCACAGACACTAGGCCCTTCCAAAGGGAAAATCCTGAACCTGCCCTCAAAATATTTAAAGCCAGTGATATTGATGAAATGAATCAAACTCAAGTCTGTTAATTACAAAGCACAGAACCAGTTCAATTACTCAGCGTACACTACTGGCCTAACAAAACAAACATGCCTCATACTAAAAATAAATCTTATTTACTTTGGTTTCTATACTACTTTCACATAGAGCATTCAGAATAAGACTAAGTAACGGAACAATTTCTAAGAAAATGTGATCCACATGAGAAGAAACAGTCCATGAAGGCATACTAGACTACCTAGGCAATAGGATTTTGGGATAGACACCGTACAACGAATATGATAAAAATGCTCGAAAAACTATCAGAAAATGTGAGCCACAGTCATAAAAAGAAACAGAACTTCAGGTAATATAGAGAAATTTTAAAAAGAACCAAATTGAAAAACTTAGAAATGTAAAATATGGTGTCAGAAATTAAAAATTCTGCATTACTGCACACTAAAAAAAAATAGAGACAAGCCAACAATGAACTTGAATACAGGAAAATAGAAAATATCTAAGCTGGGGTCAGCAGGTGATGTGGTTAAGACACTGAATTCACAAATGGCCAACCAGGTTCAAGTCCCAGACCTGGCAGCTTGAAAATCACAAGAAATAAATAAATAGAGAAATAAAAAAGAAAATAGCCAAACAAAAAGTAACAAAACATAAGTAACATTTTTTTAGTAATTTTTGGTAGAGGGTATGTGCACTGGTCAGTGAGAGAGGGAAAGTAGAAAGCACCCTCTGAGGGACACGGTCACACCATCATCTCCTCCTCTACCTTTCCCTTCCTTCAGGACTTTTAGCACACATGGCCAATGTGTTTCTCAAGCCACCATGTCCAGGACTCAAAGTGGGTAACTGGCCATGTGAGAGCTGGCTCCCTTTTCCAACAGGCCACAGAGTCAGTATACAAAGATAACTTTTAAAACACCCCTGAGGGTTGGCCCCGTAGCCTAATGGTTAAGGGAGCCAGATCCCACTTGGCCAATCAAAGTTTAAATTCCGGGACCAGCAGTTAGCGCAATGGCTATGTCGCTGGACTCCCATGTAGTCGACCGCAGTTCGAGTCCCGGACCCGGTGGCTTAGACTCACGCTGGGTGCATGTGCGTGTGTGCTCAAGATCCTGAGAGGAAAATGGAGAAGAAGGGATTGCGGCATGGCCATCCCCCCTGGGGGGTGATTTCTCGCTTTCTGTCTCTCTGTCTCTCTCTGTCTGTCTGGCGAGCGCACGCGCCCTATAGCAAAAACCTCTCAAAAAAAAAAAAAAAAAGTTTAAATTCCAATCCCAACAATTTGGAAAACACATTAAAAGCACATATATATATGCCAAAAGTCCCAATAGAATAGAGAAAAATGAAGAAGAAAGGATTGCAGCATGACTGTACCCCCATTAAAAAGTCTTTCTCCCTCTATCTCTGCCTCTTCATCTCTCTCAGAACAGTGCATGAGTTCTCAACTAAAAAGAAGTAAAACATATCTGAGATCTAATTATGTATCTAATGTAAAAGTAACCAAAAATAGGCCAGCAGGTCACATGGTGGTTAGGGTGTGGAACTCCCACATGGCCAAATGCAGTTTGAATCATGGACCTGATGGCTTGCTTCCTCACTCACTCTCTCTCTCTTGAGCACATGTATCCAATAGCAAATTAAAAATAATAATAAATAAATAGGGACCAACGGGTAGCATGGTGGTTAAGGCACTGGACACTCCTACATGGTCAATCATGGTTCAAACCCCGGACCTGGTGGCTTGCTTTCTTACTTTCCCTCTCTCTGTCTCTCTCTGGTCAAATTAAAAAAAAAAAAAAAGTGAATGAATAAATAAAATAATTCTCTTTAAAAATAACATTTTAAAATCAACTAATTTATCTTAAAATAATTTTTTTAATTCTTTAAAACCTGAAGACTTAGAAGAGAAAAAAAAGGCAGAAAAAAATGGAAGACATATGACCAAGAATGTCCCAAAACTGATGAAAAACATCAAAAAACAAAGATCCAACTTAAAAAACACACTATGCATCTCTAATCATATCACAGTCAAACTACTGACCAAATAAAAAGAACTAAATTTTAAAGACAATCAAATGAGGGGGGGCAGCAGGTGGCATGGTGGTTAAAGCACTGAACTCCTTTGTGACCAATCGCAGCTCTCAGCTCAAGTCCCAGACCCAGAGGCTTGAAATTCACACCAGGCATGTGAGTGTGCATGTCCAAAATCCTAACAGGAGAATGGAGGGGGGAAAGGGATTGTGGCACGGCCACCCCCACTAGGGGGTGATTTCACACTTTCTCTCTCTGTCTGTCTCTTTTTTTTTTTTTTTGTAGAGTTTTTTGCTATAGGGTGTGTGCGCTTGCCAAACAGACAGAGAGAGACAGAAAGCCAGAAATCATCCCCCAGGGGGGATGGCCACGCCGCAACCCCTTCTCCTCCATTCTCCTCTCGGGATCTTGGGCACGCACGCGCACGCACACGCAGCTGGCGTGAGTTTAAGCCGCCAGGTCCAGGACTTGAACCGCGGTCAACTACGTTGGAGTCCAGCAACATAGCCATTACACTAACTGCTGGTCCCATGTCTCTTTGGCTAGTATATGCGTCCTATAGTAAAAAAACTCTCAAAAGAAAAGGTAGTCAAAGGGGAAAAATAGACACACTACATGCAAGAGAACAAAGAATCGAATATCAGCCGATTTCTCACCAGAAATACCAATGAACAGCAGCTATGAGCCAATGTCACAAAAGTTAAAAGTATCAAACCAATGATCAAGGCATCACCTTGAGAAAGAGAATAAAAAGCGCAAATTAAACCCAAGGTTAAGTATTCTAAAAAGAACAAAATAAAAATAGAACAGTGAGGGCCAGCCCATGATGTAGTGGTTAAGAGAGCCAGATCTCAAATAGCCAACTGCGTGGTTCAAGTCTTAGACTTGGTGAATTGAGAAACACACCAGGCGCATTATGTGCCCAGAATACTGAGAGGAGAAATGGAAAGAAGACTGTGGCATGGCTATCCCATGGCAGGTTATTTCTCACTTTCTCTCTCCTCCCCACCCCAGAATGCCCTCTAACAAACTGAAAAGAAAAAAAAAGAACACTGAGGACCAGAAGGTGGCATAGTGGTTAAGGACTGGACTCCCACATAGTCACCACTGTTTAAGTCTCTGACCTAGTGGATTAAAAAAATCATGGTGGGCATGTGTGCGTGTGTGCCCAAAACCCAGAGAAAAGATGGTAAGAGAAGGGACTGAGGCATGGACATTCCCCCAGGAGGTGATTTTTCACTTTCCCTTCCCCCTCCCAAGTGCACACACCCTATGGCAAAAACCTTACACGCACACACACAAAATGAATAAAACATGACTACTAACAAAACTGACCAAGGTAATGAAAAAATTAACGAGAAGAGGATTCCTCGTGGCTCCTGCAAAGTAGTCATTTGAGGGGACAAGAAAAATGAAGATTTTCTACTTATAATTCAGCCTCCAGAAAACAAAGCTAGCATGGTAGGGAGCCCCTCTGGCCTTCTATCTCTGCCTCTTTGTCTCTCTCTGTCTTTGTCTCTCTCTGCTTCTGTCCTCTAATTTTTTGGTAAGTTTTCCTTTTTACAACTTTTTTAAAGGTAAAGTTTTTCTCTTGCTCTCAGCTCCACCTTTTGTTTTGTTAATAATCCCCTCTGGTCCTTCCACCCAGGCAGGAGAGTTGAGGCATTCCTTCAGAAGAGGATTCCTCATGGCTCCTGCAAAGTAGTCATTTCGAGTGGCGAGCTAGAGCGCCACGTGGTTTTCTATTTTCTTGGTTTTAAAAATATTTTTGTTGTTGTAGTTTTGTGTTTTTTAAAGAAAAACAATAATTACAATTTTTTTTTGTCTTTTTTTTCTTTGTCGTTTCTCTCTTTTTCATTTTCTTTTTTGTCTCTTCACTCTTCAATATCCATTTAATGTGTTTCTAGATGGATCTAAGGGCACTGTAGATAAACATCAAAATACTATTAGGATTAACATTCCTCAATATCTACTGAATCTGCTGCACCAGTGATCACAACAGAACAGCAAAGAGATTCCAGATCACATCTTTCTGCTTGCTCCTGAACACTCAGATTGAAATTCAAGAATTCGAAAGAAACACACCATCCATTAGATGGCAAGAAATTACCGCAGGATCACAAGAAATATGGGAAAGCAAGAAAATACCTCTCCTCCAAGGGAAAAGAATAACTCCTCTTCATCCACAAGCAGTTCAATGCAAATCATGAAATGTCTGATAAAGATTTTATAACATTCATAATGGCGAAGCTAACTGAAATGGAAAAGAAGAGAGACAATGAACTGCTAAAGAGAAAAGAGAAAGAAATTGATGAGTTCCAGGTGATGAAATTCTTGCAAGATCTAAAAGAGGAATCATATGCTTTACAAAAGAGTCAAAGGGAACTTTTAAAAATGAAGTCTATAATACAGGAAGTCAAATTATCCCTTGAAAGTATTAAAAGCAGACTAAATCATAAAGAAAATAGAATCTCACACGTAAAAGAGAAAATGGCTGGCCTAGAAAAATCCGCCACGAAGACTGAGAAAATGGCACAAAAATTTGAGAATACCAGATCTCCAAGAAGTTCTCAAGGGTGTGCTATCAGGAAAATTAAATACAGACACATGGAAAGAAGAGTTCAAAAACTAAGAAAGTGGCCAGCTTAACCATAGGGATAAGTCTGGAGTTGAATATTATATCCCAGAATTTAATAGGAAAAATGGAACCAGAACAGAAGATAAAGTACATGAGACTGATAGGTTCATGCACCTACCATTTGAACAGAATCCTAACCTGTTTCCTGGCTTTAAGAAAAGTTCCTTAGCATTTCTATGATTTAAGTTAAAACTGGTTTTCTTAATAGTACCATATGAACTTACCATTGAATGTAGTTAGATTATTTAAGAAATTGTGTGAGCAATACAATGTGGGTGGAAAAGGAATAGAAGACAATTGTAGACACCAGAGACAGTTGGAGAAGAGGGTGGGAAAGGACAGAGGGTCAGAAAGAGGGGTAAAAAAATTATAAGAACTATAAGTGGAAAATTTTGGATAATAATATGCATGATTAAGTCACTATGCAGAATATTCTGGATGGGAAATCAGAATAGAGAAAGAATGTAAATCAAGTTACAAAAAAAAAAAGAAAAGTTTCAGAAAAAAGAAAAATCCATTCAATGACCGCAGTAAGATATATAGCCCCAGTTAGGTGCTACTTTATAGGATGCCTGAAGTTAGACTTGTGTTCATGGAAATGTATATATCAGCTGTGTTTGCTATGAAAATATTTAGATTAATTAAGATCTTTAGTAATTCAATAAAAAATGGGGGAAAAACAGTATAGAAAGTAAAAATAGATATCAGAGATGGTGTTGGAAGAGAGTGGGAGATGCCAGAGGGGAAGAGATAGGGAATTAAGGATGGGGGAGGGGGAAGCAAAACATACAGGAAACAAGAAATGCAAAACTATTTTGTTGACAATAACATATATGTTGATGTGCTTGATTGAGACAATATACAGTGTACTCTGGATGGAAAAAAAAAGTATGTTATTTTAAATAGATGTTTAAACTTTGTAGAATAAAGGGAATTGAAAGAAAAAAAATTAATAAAAAAAAAGAAAAAAATTAACAGCATGTATAATTAAAAGGGGTGCAAGAGGGAGCATCACAATAAACCCTACAGTCATTCACAGTAAGACCACAATGCAAACAACTTCATATTAATAAATTTGGCAACTTATGAGAAAAATTCTTGAAAAGAAATGACCAAAAGTGACACAAGAAAAAGCACAGCCTTGAACATATAAGACACTGACTTTGTAATCACAAATCCTTACCATCATAAAAACTTCAGTCCCAGCATTACTAGTGAAGAACATCAAATGTTTCAGGGGGGGAAGAAATACTAATCCTAAATAAAATTTGTCACAAATTAGCAAAACAGAGGTTGGCATGTGGTGTGGTGGTTAGGGTGCTGGACTCACACATGGTTGACCATGGTTCAAGAGTTAGACCTGGCAGCTTGCTTTATCACTTTCTCTCTTTCTTTGTGTCTCTTTCTGGTCAAATCAAATTAAATAAAAATAGTTCTTTTAAAAACACTAGCAAAACAAATCCAGCAGTATGTGTATACATATATATTGACATATGTGTGTGTGTGTGTGTGTGTATATATTTTTCAAATGACCAAGCAAAATGAGAAAAATCTGTAAAATAATTTCAATAAATGCAGAAAAATAACAAATTTAACACCTTTTCATAATAAAAACGCTCAGCAAATTAAGCAAAAACAGAATTTTCTTAATCAGATTAAAAATGAGTTACAGAAAGCCTAGAGCTGGCATGGGCTAACCATCAGGTTACAGAAAGTGAGATACCATATGAATAACTGCAGTTCAAATCCCAGCCCTGGCAGCTTGAAAAACACATGCCCTGAACCCCAACAGGATGGAAAAATGGAAGAGAAAGGACTGGCATGCCCTTTTGGGGGTACTTTCTCCCTCTGTCACTCTCTCCAGCAAGCATGAGCCCTATAGCAACTCAAACAAACAGACAAACAAAAAAGCCTAGCACTAATAGCAGTGAATACTGCAACATTTTATATTTTTCCTACAAGAATAGAAACAAAGACAAGGATGTCTCTTATCACTTTAATTCAGCAAAGAATTAGTGATTTTTTTGTTTTGTTTTGTTTTAGTTTGCTACAGAGGAAGGGGGCTGAGGTAAAGGGGTTGAGAAAGCACACCTCTCCAGCCTACATACATACACACACACACACACACACCCGGGGGAAATGGCCACACAGCAATCACTTCTCTTCCATTCTCCTCTCAGCACACAGGCAACTAAGTTTTACAAAAGCCACTGGATTCGGGATTCAAACCAAGCTGTCAATCATTCAACCATCTGGGTTCCAGCTGCCTTACCTGCCAGGTTAGTAACTGGCCAGAGCAGCTTTAAAAAAAAAAAAAGAAAAAGAAAAGAAAATTATTGGGACCAGCAGTTAGCATAATGGCTATGTCGCTGGACTCCCATGTAGTCGACCGCGGTTCGCGTCCCAGACCTAGTAGCTTAAAACTCACACCGGGCACGTGTGCGTGCGTGCCCAAGATCCCGAGAGGAGAATGGAGGAGAAGGGACTCTAGCATGGCCATCCCCCCTGGGGAGTGATTTCTCGCTTTCTGTCTCTCTGTCTCTCTCTGTCCGTCTGGCGAGCGCACACGCCCTATAGCAAAAACCTCTCCAAAAAAAGAGAAAAAAAATTATGATGATGGTGATGATGATGATGATGATGATGACGACTGCAAGAAAGAGACAAAAAACATCTCCCACCAGGGTATGGTCAAGCCTTAATCCATCTTCCTCCACTCCTCCATTCCATCAGGATTTTGTGCATGCTCTGCAATCAACTATGGGATCAAGTTCCCAATGTACAGTACTTAATCACTGGACTATGGGGCCAGCCCAAGAATAGCTTCAAATCAATAAGAAATGAAGATATAAAAACCAGAATATTATAAAGGACTGTTATTCTTCACAAATGAAATGGGTGGTACAAGAAAAACTCATAAAACCTATAAATGGCTATTAAAACGATTAAGTATACATGGTAAAATTTCAGACTACAGGATCAATGCATGACTATAAATTATATTTCTATATAACAATAAAAATTGGAAAATGAAAGTTTAAAATGTTTCTTATAAAACATTATGTCAGGAGAAAATACATCTAATGATTTCTAAGACCAGCACGAAAAACTATGAAGATTGCTTTTATATATGTAAAACAATCACTGAGTAACTGACCTCAACCTTTTAACTTTTTCCAATTACTACTTTTTCTCTTTTAATATAGATTTTAGCCTTAGGGTGTGTGCACTCACCAGAGACAGAGAAAGCAAGAAAGTGAGAAATGATTCTCGAGGGGGATGGTCAAGCAGCAATCTCTTCTCCTTCACACTCCTTCCAAGATTTGGGGCATGCATTCATACATATCCTATGTATTTATCTTATGTGTTTTTCAAGCTGCAGGGTCCAGAACTCAAATCACAGAGTCAGACATGTAGGATGCATGTGTGTACATTCTCCAAACCCCACCAGGATGGAGAAATGGAAGGATGGCAAGCACTGGAGTGCCTTAAACACCATGCCACCTGCTGACCTGCCATTTTTTTCATACACACACAAAATATAATTGAAAACAAACTTTCCCAGTTTCAAAAGTTTAAACTGAAAAGAACTTTTCAACAGAAATAAGGTAGTGGAAGCATAAGTGGTAGAAAGGTTTTATCCACTCATTTCTCTCATTCGTTGTCTTTTCTCTGGGACAAAGAAAGCAAGAAAAAATTCTAAAAGCCTTTAGCTCAAACATGAGTTAGTCATTCTCAACATATACACACCAAACATCCCTGCCTCTTGGTTTATGCATATAAAATAATTTTATTTGAGAAGTACGGTAAGCCAAAGATAAGGAAGTACTAAAGTGTAAGAAATGGTAAATGCATTTTAACTACTCAGCACTCAAGAGAAAAAGCCAAGATTACAGTAAATCTAACAAGAGTCAACTCATCAAAAGTTAGGGGGATGATAAGAATGAAAAATACTTTATTAGTAATTTATTATAGAATATCAACTCTTCTACTAACTAAAATTCACCAGATTAGAATTACTGTATCTTGGGGCCAGCAGGTGGCATGGTGGTTAAGGCACTTGACCCCCACATGGCAGACCACAGTTCAAGTCCTGGACCTGACAGCTCACGTGCATGCAACATCGTAAGACTTTCTTTTTTTTTAAGAGAGAGGCATTTTTGCTCTAAGGCACATGCGCTCACCAAAGACAGAGAGAAAGTGAAAAATCAACCCCCAAGGGGATGGCCACATTGCAGTCCCTTCTCTTCCATCCTCCTGTCAGGATTTTGGGTACACATTCACATGCACTTGGCGTGAGTTTCAGGTTGCAGGATCCGGGACTCAAACCTCAGTCAGCCACGGGGGGAGTCCAGCACCTCAACCATACACCACCTGCTGGCCCCTAATCAGACTTTCATAGAATCTAAAATACAATACAATCACTGAGTAACTGACCTCAACCTTTTAACTTTTTCCAATTACTACTTTTTCTCTTTTAATATAGATTTTAGCCTTAGGGTGTGTGCACTCACCAGAGACAGAGAAAGCAAGAAAGTGAGAAATGATTCTCGAGGGGGATGGTCAAGCAGCAATCTCTTCTCCTTCACACTCCTTCCAAGATTTGGGGCATGCATTCATACATATCCTATGTATTTATCTTATGTGTTTTTCAAGCTGCAGGGTCCAGAACTCAAATCACAGAGTCAGACATGTAGGATGCATGTGTGTACATTCTCCAAACCCCACCAGGATGGAGAAATGGAAGGATGGCAAGCACTGGAGTGCCTTAAACACCATGCCACCTGCTGACCTGCCATTTTTTTCATACACACACAAAATATAATTGAAAACAAACTTTCCCAGTTTCAAAAGTTTAAACTGAAAAGAACTTTTCAACAGAAATAAGGTAGTGGAAGCATAAGTGGTAGAAAGGTTTTATCCACTCATTTCTCTCATTCGTTGTCTTTTCTCTGGGACAAAGAAAGCAAGAAAAAATTCTAAAAGCCTTTAGCTCAAACATGAGTTAGTCATTCTCAACATATACACACCAAACATCCCTGCCTCTTGGTTTATGCATATAAAATAATTTTATTTGAGAAGTACGGTAAGCCAAAGATAAGGAAGTACTAAAGTGTAAGAAATGGTAAATGCATTTTAACTACTCAGCACTCAAGAGAAAAAGCCAAGATTACAGTAAATCTAACAAGAGTCAACTCATCAAAAGTTAGGGGGATGATAAGAATGAAAAATACTTTATTAGTAATTTATTATAGAATATCAACTCTTCTACTAACTAAAATTCACCAGATTAGAATTACTGTATCTTGGGGCCAGCAGGTGGCATGGTGGTTAAGGCACTTGACCCCCACATGGCAGACCACAGTTCAAGTCCTGGACCTGACAGCTCACGTGCATGCAACATCGTAAGACTTTCTTTTTTTTTAAGAGAGAGGCATTTTTGCTCTAAGGCACATGCGCTCACCAAAGACAGAGAGAAAGTGAAAAATCAACCCCCAAGGGGATGGCCACATTGCAGTCCCTTCTCTTCCATCCTCCTGTCAGGATTTTGGGTACACATTCACATGCACTTGGCGTGAGTTTCAGGTTGCAGGATCCGGGACTCAAACCTCAGTCAGCCACGGGGGGAGTCCAGCACCTCAACCATACACCACCTGCTGGCCCCTAATCAGACTTTCATAGAATCTAAAATACAATACAAAGTTTATTTTAATAAAAACTAGCAGTGCATACCCAAATTCCTGAGAGGGGAATACAACAGGGATGGCTGCATGGCTATCCCGCTGGGGGAGTGATTTCTCACTCCCACCCCCCGACCCCTGCAAGCACACATGCCCTATGGCCAAAACCAAACAAAACTCAACAAAAACACAGCAGTGCAAGGGATTCATCCATAAGAACTGTTTGTGTTTGGGACCAGCAGATGGCATATGGTTACATTTGCTGGACTCCCACGTGGTCCACTGTGGTTCAAGTCCCGGCCCCAGTGGTTTGAAACTCATGCCCAGCACATGTGCATGTGTGCCCAAGATCCCAAGAGGAGACTAGAGAAGGGATTGTGGCGTGGCCATCCCCCCTGGAGGGTGATTTCTCGCTTTCTGTCTGTCTCTCGGTTTCTCTGGTGAGTGCACATGCCCTATAGCTTTGCTTTTGCTGCTATAAACAGAATACTATATACTGGATAATTTTAAATGTGTGATAAACTCGGTATTTATTATAGCTTGAATTTCATGTGTTGGGATTCAATTATATAGAGCATATTGAAAGGGATTAAGTGAAACTTAAATATGGGCCAGCCCCTGCCTAGTGGTTAAGAAAACTGGTTCCCACACAACCAACTGCACAGTTCGAATCCTGACCCTGATGGCTTGAAAAACATATCAGGCACATATACATGCATGCCCAAATTCCCAACAGGATGGAGAAATGGAGAAGGAACTGTAGCATGACTATGCACCCCTTGGAGGAGGGTGCTTTCTCTCTCTCTCTCTCTCTCTCTCTCTCTCTCTCTCTCTCTCCAGTGAACACACATATCCTCAGGCAAATTTAAAAACAAACTTAATTCCTAACAGAGTCCATAAGACAAAGTGAGCAGTAATTGGTTTGTGGTGACTGCATCACGGAGGCAATAGTCCCAAGAACAGATTAATGGTGTCTCAGGAGACCCAAACAGTTCAAGCTCTCATAAGGTAGGAAAAAAAGGGACTAACAGATCGGTGTAATGGTTACATTGCTGGACTCCCACATAGTCAACCATGGTTCAAGCCCTAGATCCAGTGGCTTAAAAAACTCATGCTGGGCACATATACGTGCATGTCCAAGATCCCGAGAGGAGAATGGAGAAGGGACTGTGGTGTGGCCATAGCCCCTGGGGATGATTTTTGGCTGTCTCCTAGCCTCTCCGATGAGCACACACACCCTACAGGAAAAAAAATAATCTCTCTTTAAAAAAATGTTTAAAAAAAGAAGAGGTGAGCTGCAGGTGAGCTGGTTGTTATTAGGAGACATAACTCAGGACCCCTCTTTCTTTCCCTGCATATGCCCACAATCCTCTGTGTTTCTGTCAGCTAAGTTAGGCCTAGGACTTTACAGCCACCAGAATCAATGGGTCTGTAAACAAACTTCTAATTTCTTTTTTCTTTTTGGAGAGGTTTTTACTATCGGGTGTGTATGCTCACCAGAAAGACAGAGACAGACAGAGAGATAAAAAGCGAGAAATCACCCCCCAGAGGGGATGGCCATGCCACAATCCCTTCTCCTCTCAGGATCTTGGGCACGCAAGCACCATGCACCCAGCCTGAGTTTAAGCCACCGGGTCTGGGACTCAAACCGCAGTCGACTACATGGGAGTTCAGTGACACAGCCATTACGCTAACTGCTGGTCACAAAAAACCTCTAATTTCTTTATATAATTCACCCATGGCTCAGGTATTTCTGTTAGCAATGCAAAAACAGCCTAAAACATTTGCAGTTCTGTAAACAGGTTTCAAAATTCTGATTCCAAGATGGCACACACCTTGGACACTGCATTCTCCAGAGGGGATAAATTACACTTCTAACAGGTGGAAGGAAAAAGCGCAAAGAAGCAAAAGGAACAAAACATGCCCTTTTAATAAAGGTATTAATCCCACCCAAGAGGGCTGAGCCCTCATAGTCTAATTACTTCTTAAGGGTTCCACTGTTTAATGTTGTTACATGGCAAATTAATTTCAACTGGAGTTTTAGAGGAGACAAACATTCAAACTGTAACAGGAATGAATGAGATTTCAGGAGTAGAACTGACTGAGGAAGAAAAAAGTCATAGTAATGACTTTGAAAACCAAAAAGGAAAGAAAAAAAAAAACTGAAGTGGAAGACTGAGAAAGAGAATCAAAATATTAAAGATTCTGGCAAAGGGTTGGCAGGTGGTATGGTAGTTAAGGCTCTAGTCCCCCACATGGCAGACAATGGTTCAAATCTTGAACCTGATGACTTATTTTCTCACTTTCTCTCTCTCTCTTTCTCTCCCCCGCCCCCGTCAAATTAAATAATAATAAATAAAATTAAGTAAATAATTCTTAAAAAGATTCAGGCAAGTAAGAAGTTAAAGAGGTAGCATCAACATTATTTGATGTTACCCACATAGGACAAAGAACATAAATCTTACACGAGGTCTTTACAGTTAATAAACATTGAGCTTATTGGTAACATTATGGTAAGCAATTTTGATTAATATGTATAAAAAGAAAGTGTATTACAAGACACTAAGAAGTAAAAAGTTGAGGGGCTAGCAGGTGGCAAGGAGGTTAAGGAGGCTGGATCCCACATGGCCAACTGTGTCATTCAAGTCCCAGACCCAGGAGTTTGAAAAGCACACTGGGCACATGTACATACAGCCCCAAAATCCCAAGAGGAAAATGGAGAAGAGACTGCAGCATGGCCATCCCTCCTCTTGGGGGATGGGAAGGATGCTTTCACACTTTTCCGCGCTCTCTGTTTTGACAAGGCCACACACCCTATAGCAAAAAAAAAAAAAAGAATTTAAAAAAAATTTTTTTAAAGGCAAATGAGTGAAAGGCTGATTGTTATTTTGAGATTTACCTTGCTAAGAAAAGCAAGAAAGTGACCAGAAGAAAAGTATAATTTGTGTGTGTGTGTGTGTGTGTGTGTGTGTGTAACTTGCTCAACTTTTCTTCTTTAAGGGAAAATTAACTCGTATGCCAAAAGGAGACAGTTAAAAGGGAAAAGTTAAAGACGACAAAAAGAATCAAAAGTTCAGGAGTAAAAAGATCACTTTGCAAACTCTAAAGAACTCTTCCAAAAAGATAGGAAAAAAACAAATTTTAACAGAGTATGAAGGATTTAGTAACAAGTATGAGTGAAGGGGAAAATACTACAAAAACTTCAAAAAGCTTTTTTTTTTTTTTTAAAGTTTTGTTACAGGGCATGTGCGCTCATCAGAGAAAGAGGGAAAGGGATGCCACAATCCCTTTTTTGCCTATTTCCACAGGATTTGGGGTATGCACACATGCACCGGGCCTGATTTTCAAGCTGCTGGGTCCAAGACACAAATTGCACAGTTGGTCACCTGGAATACAGCGCCTTAACCTCCATACCACTTGCTGGCTCCAAAAAGCTTACTTTCCTAAACTCTTTAAAGCACCAATAACCATGATGCTTTAGAACTTTGTTCCTTTACAAGAATAACTACAACTATGAAAATGTAATAACTAAGTGTATAGAGTAATAGGAAAGAAAACTCTGGGATGCTCCATTTGTAGTAGTAAATTAAGAACATATGTGATTCTTGAAGTTACCAGGTGACGTAGTGGTTAAGTGCATTGGACTCCCCACATGGTCGACCATTGTTCCAGTCTCAGACCTGGCAGACTGCTTTCTCACCTTCTCTCTCTCTCACTCTGTCTCTCTCTGGGCAAATTAAAATAAATAAATAAAGTTAAATAAAATAATTCTTAAGGGGAAAAAAGAGCATATGTGACTCTTGAGTCAAGAACCTTGAGTTTAAATCACTGTGGGCAAGTGTATTAACTTCATGCTTCAGCACCTCAGTATCATCACCTGCAAAATGGGAGATTGCAGTGCTTACTTCATAAAACTTCAAAATAAGACAAAATAATGCATACAAATGTTAGGTGATAGGGGCAGCAGTAGTGGCAACAATATTAAGAGTGACAATAGGGAACCAGCAGTTAGCGTAATGGCTATGTCACTGGACTCCCACGTAGTCAACCGTGGTTTGCGTCCCGGACCCAGTGGCTTAAAACTCACGCCGGGCGCGTGTGCGTGCGTGCCCAAGATCCCGAGAGGAGAATGGAGGAGAAGGGATTGCTGCGTGACCATCCCCCCTGGGGGGTGATTTCTCGCTTTCTATCTCTCTGTCTCTCTCTGGCGAGCGCACGCGCCCTATAGCGAAAACCTCTCCAAAAAAAAAGAGTGACAATAATAGGACTGTGACCAATCTATGTTTAATCAATCAGTATTTAAGGAAGGTAGGTCGGCTAGGCTCTTAAATACATGTCTCATTTGATCCTTTTAACTACAGATGGAAATATGATGCTCCCTATATATGAATAAGGAAAGGGGAAGTTTATTTGCCTAAATCAATCAGCCAATAAGCAATATAACTGAGATTTGAATACTGATCTATGTGTACACAAAGCCTGTTTTCTTTCTACTACACAAACTACCTCCACAGCACTACCTCCACAGCACTACACACAGAAGCACAAAATTGGACACTGTTATTATTTACTAATCAAATCTGAGCACATAATTAGGTCTGGCTGCCTCTGAACTTTACGTCCTAAAAAATTAAGAGGTTTGATTATATACAGAGGTGTCCCTTCAGATAAAAAAAATTTATGATGTATTTACCATATTTAGTGAAATGTAAGCCCATTAAAAATAATTGTGTTAATATAGCAGAAACTTCCTGTTAACAAAAAACTTAAACGAGAGTTAAATATTTTTCCAGGACTTCACAATATTAAAAAGAAACAAATGTTAGAGGAAAGACCAACAGCTAGTTTTATTATTAACAAGTATGACTAAGCAAATGTTCAAAATAACAAATCGTCAATCTTAATTTCATGATTACAATTTTAATATATACATTTTCAATAATTTATGAAAAAGCAAACTCAGAAGTGATAAAGCTACAGAACATATAGTACAATAAAATACAGACTTACAGGCTTATTTCATGCTGAAAAAGCAACCAGCCTTTTCCCCCCTAACATCAACCTGAAAACTCTCCTATCCTAAAACCCTACTCTGGCTTCCTGGTATCCTTCAGTAATATCTAAAATACTTAACATGACTCAACAAAGTTCTCTGTGATCCGGCTCCTCTCTGGAGCTATCCACTACCATTCTTCCCCTTGCTCTTTTTTCCAGTTCTTTCCTCCAAGATATCGCTTTTCTTTCACTTTTTAGAACCTTCATAAATCTGTTCTCCAAAGCTCAGAATGCTTTCTCCGATCTTCTGCCCCAGCAAATGGCTCTTCATCCTTCCAAGGTGAAATCAAACGTTATCACACCAAGGAAGCCTTTCTTGATTTTCTGACATATTTTGACAGCTTCTGGACTTCTTCACAAGACTCCTTTTTAGTCTGTAAATATTTGTTTGAAATCTGTGTCTTCCCTGCTAAATAGTTAAGCAATGAAGACAGTCACTTCATGTCTTGATTCCTACTATTTCCCCAGTATCTAGAACATCACTTCCACAAGTACACTGGGTACTCATTAAAAGACTGTTGAAACAATACATTTAAAAGACAGTGTTAAATACAAAATCATGAGATATTTCACCAATGCAGGTAACTAAAAAAGTTCTATATACATTTCATACCTTCCTACATACCTCTTGCACACAGGAGCAATTTGGTAACTACAATGTTAAATGAAGTTTTTTTAAAAAAATCCCTTTAGGTGACCAACAGATGTTAATGCCTCACAATTCAAGGTTATGACTGGTATTAGTTAGAATTAGCTTTTATAATCATCATCTAAAAGAATTAACCTGAAATGCAATTAAAGAACTAATCTTAAGTTTTTTTTAAGATACATTATTTTCCCCATTCTACAGATGAGAAAATGAAGGCAATAGTTGAGTAACTTACCCAATAGTATATAGCTAGTAAGTGGCAGAAACAGCCGCTCCGGAGTTCCTCCTCTCAAACTCTATACTGTACTGTGCTACAAGTTTCTCTCCAGTACACTGAAATAAAGCTTCTATCCATACCATGTCACTCCAGCGAAACCATTTTGCCAAGGACACCACAATGACCTATGCCTTGCCACTTATCTGAATTCATCCTTTTCATCCATTCTGCAGTAGTATCCTATCAAATAAATAACTCCCTTCTTCTATTATACATTTATTTTTTCCTTTATTCACATATAGCCCACTTGTTCTCCCACCTGGGTCCTGAGCCCTTTCCTCTTCCCTATCTACAAATTCTTCTGAGGCAATAGCCAACAATTCCATGCTTTAAAATATTACCTACAGGACTCAAAATGTCTCTAGTCCTGGTCTGAATTCTACATTCATATCACATATCCAATATGTGACACCACCTCACACTTAATGATCAAAACCAACAAGCCTTCCCCTCCCTCAATCTGTTCTCTCCCAGTGTTCCCTATCATCAGTTGCTTGGGCTAACTTATTTGATTTCCTGTCCTCTCATCTCCCACATCCAATCTATCACCTAGTTCTATCAGATCTACTTATGAAACATATTTGGTTCTTTCAGTTTTTACTATCTCTCTAAAGCAAACGACAGACATCTCTGTCCACTGTCTCTGCAGGCAGCATCAACACACACAGAGATCATCATTGTCTGATTTAAGTCATGTCTTCTCATTATACTTTACATACAATCCTAACTCTTGACCATGGGCCCACCCCCCAAAAAAATGCCACATGATTTTGCCCCTTCCTACTTCTTCGACTTATCAATAGTATCTTTCCATTGGCTCCTCCATCAGCCACAATGGCGTTCTTTCTCATCCTCAGACACACCAAGATGACTTCTGCTACTGGGCCTTTGGATTTGTTCTTCCTTCTGCAAGAAAACTCTTTCCTCAGACGTTCATATAGATAGTTTCTTCTCCTTTTTAGGCGTTGCTCAAATGTCACCAACTGAGAGGCTCTCCCTGACCATCTGATGTGAAGGAGCCCCACTCTGGTCACTCTTTTACATTATCTTTTATTATTATAATGATAATAGCTTTATTAATACTTGAAATCATCTTAATTATTATGTCATGTCAACTTTGGAATTTAAAAGCTCTTTCCTCAAAACTTCCCACAGTATGCAATAGGTGCTTAATAAATTTAATAAATGAGTGAATTTTCCCTCAAAGTGAATTTCCTTATAACTGCATTTTAAGTTGTTTTTGGTAAAAATCAACCAATTCTGACAGGGCACTTTGTCGGTGCTAATAGTATATTTTGTATTAAGAAGAACACACTTAAAAGGCTCAAGTTTTCCAATCTGATACATTTCAGCCCCCTAACCCACCCCAATCCGCTCCACTGTAACATCCCATTTGAAACTGCTAAACATCCCATATGGATGGAAATTTAATTTTCCTCTCACACTCCAAGCAAACGAATGTGTGGGCGGGAATTTTGTTGGGCACCTTAGCACCTGTTACATCTGCAATCAGTTAAGAGAGGTACAGATGAGCCAGATAGCACATGGGCGACGTGGCCTTTCTTTCAAGAATTGTATTTAGGTGTAACGTGAGCGATTTAAACCAAAACTGTCGTAATCTCTAGTGAAAGCTGTTCACTTCATTTAAAGAGGCAAAAGTAAAATAACATACAGGCAGGAGGCTATGCTCAGATTCACTAAAGAAACCTGTTTCTGAGGCCCTCGGAAAAATACAGATGTGAGTGAGGAGGCTGGGGTCGGTCTACACGTAACGGGAAAACCGGAGCGGAGGAAAAAAATCGATTCAAAGACCAGTTCGGTGAGAAAATAAAGATCAGCTCAGGCTCTCGGAGGTGTCTCGAATCTAGAAGCAAGCACAGACCAGCAGGAGAAAACACAAGAGCCCTGGGACCTCTGTTCACGGCTTCGGCCTCCACGGCAAGACTTGGGGAAACTGCAGATGTGTACGTCTGCCTGTCTCCCACTGCCATCCCTGCAAGGAGAGATCCCCCGGATACTCACATGGGCTCGAGAGTCTTGCTCAGCCAGGACTTCAGTGCCTCGAAGTTTTCAATGATCATTTTAGAAACCATCCACAGCGGCCCCGAGGCCCGTCACACTCCTGAGCCCGCCCAGGTCGCG
>NW_006207899.1:715692-718284 GCF_000334495.1 Tupaia belangeri chinensis
GAGTGGGGTTTGTGGGGAAACGAAAAAAAGACAAAAAAAAAAAAAAAAGGAAGCGAAGACGAAGGGCAGCTCAATGGGAACGATTCGGGGGGTCTTCGCGGGCCCTAGCACCCCCAAGAAGATGGCTGCCGATAAATCTCGCGAGAATTGATGAGGTCTCGCGGTGACTCCCGGAGCCTGCTGGGAAGAGACGTAAGCTCGGCGGAGAGCGCGCCGGGCAAGTGCGATGGCTTGGGTTTTGCGTATTTGCGTAGCGTATGGCCTTTCTGCCTTTTTTCTTCTTGGTTCTCTTAATGAATAAAGACTTTTTTTTTTTTAAACAAGGCGGGAAAGACTGCTAACTTCAGAAACAGTGGGGCCCCAGCTTATTCTCAGTAAGATGGCCGTGGCGTGTCAGCTGGAACGAACCTGTGGGCTGGAGAGCTTGAGCGTCCACACCGCCAGACTCAGGGCGGCTGGTGGGTTGCGGGTGACCTGCACTGTGCTGCCTACTCAGTTTATCTCAGTGCCTTTCCGATACCATATTCTGTTCCTGTTGTGACAAGATTGGCAAACATAGACTGTTGAATCGAACCTACTGGGACCTCCGTTAGGCTCTTACCCAAAATTTTTCGACCTGTTGACAGAGCCCAGAGAAAGGGGAAATAAACTTGACGACTCATATAGTTTCCAACTATCTGAACCTTTGGAACTTTTCTGCAGCTAAAAATAAGCGTATTTTCTTAAAACAGATTCTTAAAGCAGATTCAACCCTATATCTCATAGCTAATTACATAGTAGCGAAAGAGCCTTCCAAATAAATTAATTTCTCCTAGGAAGTCACATAAATTGGGATTCCTCCCGGAGTTCTAGTTACCCTTATGTGCTAGCATTAAAGGTACTGCCAGGTGGAAATTTGTAGAGTCTAGGGTCCATGAACAGTATTCTCCAGTGAAAATAATCGAAAAATACAATAAGTAGACCAATAAAAGCCCTTTATCAGAGACACAGTGGCAGATTAAATTATCCTTATGAAATCTGAGTTTATAAATTGTGAGAGTGAAGCGTTCCTAAGCATTCAGTGGGAAGATTATCAAGTACTTAGATAGACATTTGTTTTCAAATACAGCACATAGAGTAGGATGTAAATTAGAATCCAGCTACTGAATAAATGGCATGATTAAAGTGATTTATACTAGCTGAGTGAAATAAGCAAGACATAAAAGGAAACATAATCCCACTTACATTAGATACAGTGGCCATACTCCTAAAAACAGTAAGTATTGATGGAAAGGTAGGTGGATCCCAGTAGGGTGGGAAGTGGGAGCTAGGGAGGTGGAGACTTAGTTTTCAGGGGATATAGGGTTTCAGTTGGGATGGTGAAAGACTTCTCTAGAAGATGGGCGGTGTTGATAGTTGTACAACATTGTGAATGTTCTTAATGACACTGAGCTGTACATTTAAAAATAACTAAAATGTCGGGACCAGCAGTTAGGGTAATGGCTATGTCGCTGGACTCCCGCGTAGTCGACTGCGGTTCACGTCCCAGACCCAGTGGCTTAAAACTCACGCCGGGCGCGTGTGCGTGTTTGCCCAAGATCCTGAGAGGAGAATGGAGGAGAAGGGATTGTGGCATGACCATCCCCCCTGGGGGGTGATTTCTCGCTTTCTGTCTCTGTCTCTATTTGTCTGGCGAACGCACGCACCCTATAGCAAAAACCTCTCCAAAAAAAGGGAAAAAAAATAACTAAATTGTCATTTTTACAATAAGACTTATTTATAAATTTAGTATTGCTGAAAGAAACTTTTAACTTTAGTATGTTTGTTGTACAGTCTTGCCACAGACTAACTCCACTCATATTTTCTTGACTTTTTTTTTTTAAAGACTTTTTTTTAGGGGCCAGCAAGTGTTATAGTGGTTAAGGTGCTGGACTCCCTAATGGCCGACCATAGTTCGAGTCCCAGACCTGGTGACTTGAAACCCACACCAATGTATGTCCATGTTCGCCAGAAATCCCGAGATAATAGAGGAAAAGGAATCGCACATGACCATCCCCCCAGAGGGTGACTTCTCACTTTCTGTCTCACTGTCTCTGTCTCTCCAGCGAGCACATGCATATTATACCAAAAATCTCTCTCTCAGAAAAATAATTATTTTATTTATTATTGTCATGTTTTAATTTGGCCAGAAAGAGACAGAGAGAGCGAGAGTAAGCAAGAAAGCAAGCCACCAGGTCTGGGACGCAAACCATGGTCAGCCACGTGGTAGTTCAGTGCCCTAACCACCATACCACCCACCAGCCCCCTTGACTAACATTTTCAGTGTCATCTCCAAGTGTTCTGTAACTCTGGCCCTCCACTCCCCTGGTCCATAAATTCTATCAAATATTGTATAATCCAGGTAAACTAATTTGCTCACATTTTCCCACAGAGAAAGTACCACTTATTTAACTCACTTCTCAAACCTTGCTCATCCTTCTCTGAAACCACAGGGGCTATTATATTTAAAGGGATCTTGGGACCAACAGGCAGCGTGGTGGTGGTGGTTAAGGCACTAGGCACTCCCACATGGCCAGCCACAGTTCAAGTCCCCGACCTGGGAGCCTGCTTTCC
>NW_006207899.1:718324-722671 GCF_000334495.1 Tupaia belangeri chinensis
GTGTGTCTGGTCAAATTAAAATAAATGAATGAATAAATAAATAAATTTTAAAGAGGTCTTGTGTTCTTCCCCAACAATAGCAATAGCCTTTCAATCTCACTACCTTTTGGCCTGCCACGTATCAGTTCATCTTCAGTTGCCTTCTTTGTTTTTAAACTTGGTTCTAATCCTGTCACCTCCTCGCTTAAAACCTTCAACTTCCACATTTTTGTCAGGATAAAATAAATATAAAGAGTATTTTAAAAGTTAAACCTCATCATTTGCCTAGAAACTCCTATCAGTCTTTGCTAAGCCATTCTGAACATTTTTTTTTTTAGAGATTTATTTTACTGTGTTTATTATTATTTTTAAACTTGACCAGAGGAAGAGAAAAAGGAAAAGTAAGAAAGCAAGCTACCAGGTCCAGAACTCAAACTATGGTCGGCCATGTAGGAGCCCAGTGCCTTAACTACCATGCCACTTGTCGGCCCACTCTGAACTATTTTGAGTTCCATGAAAGAACTATGTTCTCTAACTAAAAATGAGCCACTATAAGATGTGTTTCCCTCTCTTGCATTTGATGGATTCTTTTATTGTTTCCATCAAAATTCAGGGCATATACTCTCATCTTTGAAAATCCATCCCTGACCTCCCTGCTCTAAAAACAAGAGTCCTCTGAGGTTTATTCTCGTTAGCCCATGCTTGCTTCTATTACAGCACTCGTTGCTTTATTTTTGCAATTATCTGATTAGCTCTTCCTTAATATCCCATAGCTTTCAATCCTCTCCTTTAAAAATAGTCTTTGATATATATACACACCATCAATTCTCCTTATTTGCCAAAATTATGTTATATAAAATAGGCACAAAGTCTGAAATCACAAGTACAGAATCTTTGCTCCCAAGAAAAATATATTTGGGTTCTTAAAAGCCTCTAAGTGATAACATTTTATCAACCAATTAATAAATAACCTTGTTTGGGGGCCAACAGGTAGCATGGTGATTAAGGGCACTGGAGTCCCACATGGCCAACTGCAGTTCAAGACCTAGACCTGGTGGCTTGCTCTCTCACTTTCCTTTTCTCTCTCTGGTCAAATTAAAAAATAAAAAAATGGAATTAAATAAGTAAGTTCTTTTTAAATAAGTAAATAACCTAGATTTATGTGCATTTCTGTTTAAGACATCTTATTTAATGTATACTATTGGTTCACTAACATTGAACGCATGGCCAGTGGCATGATAAATTCCTGAAGAAAGCTTTAAAATGTATATATTCTCTGCAAGGTTTATCACAACCTGCTTGGACTTAAGGACCTCAGACAACACTTCAGCCCTACGCTTGACCATTTCGAACAGTGAACTCACTAACAAAAAGCATAAAGACGCAAGGAACATGGCACTAAGTAGTTTGTACTGTGAGAGCTAAAACAAGAAAGCAGAGCATCCCTTTATGCAGTCTCAGCTACTCCTCCCCAACCAGAGACTGAGCAAGGCATAATATTGGGTTGTCGGAAAAGCCACGATGTATTTTACCCTGCAAAAATGCGTCATGACTTTCCAACAACCCAATGTAAGGACCTGCTCGTTGTTGGGATGGCAAAAGCTTTGTCAGACCTGTATGGCAATTGGTTTACTTTCTCATCCAATCCTGCTTCCTCCCTTTTTCTCTCACAGATGCTGCTCCAGGAAACCTTTTTCACTCCTAACTCTATCAACATCTGCTCACCAAAGAACCCAATCTATAACACAAATTATCAGGTTTATTCTATTTTTTTCTACAGTTATTTTTTTTTTCCTTTCTGCTTCATTTTTTTAATCTGTCTCTCTTTCTCTCTCTGGCATATATGCACCAGAGAAAAAGAGAAAGAAGAATCCCCAAAGGGGAGCTGCTCATATCACAATTCTCTTTCCTCCTTTTCTCCATACCTTTCAAGATCCTGGGCACACTTGCACATGCACTATGTTTTTCAAGCCACTGGGCCTGAGATTCAAACCTCAGTTGGCCATGTGGAATCCAGCCCCACTACACAGCTTAACCACTGTGCTATGGGGAAGGCCCTCATTAAACTTTTACAAATTAAAAAAGTTAATAAAATCTAATTGTTCCTTCTGGCCCAGTTCTTTGAAACCATCCCTAGCACTTCTTAAGATCTCTCCCAAGATCTTCTAACAAGCCTTTGACTTTCTATGGTCGCCATTGAGTTAATGCCTATCGTTTTATATTTTATTTTATTTTTAGAAACATTTTTTGTATAGGGTGTGTGCACTCTCCAGAGAGAGAGAGAGCAAGAAATCATCCACCAGGGTGGATAGCCATGCCACCGCCCCCTTTCCATTCTCCTCCTGGGATCTTGGACACACACAAACACACGCACACACCCAGTGTGATTTTGAAGCCACTGGGTCCAGGACTCAAACCGTGGTCAACCATGTGGGATTTCAGCGACATAACCATTACACCATCTGCTGGTCCTTCGTTTTATTTTTTTAAGTATACGTATTTATTTTCTTCATGAGTCAGAGACAGAAAGAGAGATACACCCCAATAGTGTCTCAATGCTGTGATCTACCTGAGCTTTTAGCCAGCCCAAGATCTTTGGCTTGCATGTGCCCAGTTTACTCAGAAGGGTCTATAAACATAAACAAGTATCTTTTCCACATAAGATTGCCTTGCAGAGCATGGAGTTTTGCTACTGCACCACCGTCTGGCCTCTCATTTTACTTCTTTAAATATACAGACTTCATCTTCCAGCTAATGCTCTGAATTTAATGTCCTCTGGCTCCCTTGGGTACATCATTTCATCCATTACTTCCTTTATCTCCTATTTTCAAATCTCTCATTCTGTCCTGTCCTTTCAATCCTGTTATTCAACAGAATTTTACTGGAGGTCTGCTCTGTTTCAGGCCTACTACTACTTGTTAAAATGACAGTAGTGGACAAAAAAAAAAGAAAAAAAAAAAAAAAAAACCTCACTATCTGCCTTTTGGAGCTTATAACCTGGTGGGGAATGGCACCATTTAACATTCATACAGAAAAAGAATGTATGATTATAAATTGTGGATATTATGAAAAAATAGAGGGAAACATGAAGCATTATAGCAACTCAGACTGGAAAGGCTCAAACTTGGCTTCTCTAATATACAATCTTTTTAAAATTAATTTATTTTTTTATATACATTCAATCACGTTGTTTAGCTTACAATGTGAGCGTTTCAATATGTGAACATTTCTCCCCAGTCCCGTTGATCAAAATATCTTCAACCGATAACACCACACCTCCCCGTCCTGTCAATGCTCTGTCTCCGTATCCCTGCTCCAAATGTCCTTCCTTAGGCCCCACTCCTCCACACACACCTCATCTGACATTCGCACCCATCTCTTGTGTTTGTACAACCGTTAGTCAATCAGTTTCAGTATTTTAATGGATAAGGAAACCAACTAGGGGCCAGCAGGTGGCGTTGTGGTTAATGGTGCTGGATTCCCACATGGTAGACCGCAGTTTAATTCCCAGACCTGGCGGCTTGCTTTCTCACTTTCCCTTTCTCTCTCTCTGATCAAAAATTTTTAAAATAATAGTAACAAATGGAAATAAATAAATAAATCTTAAAAAAAAAAGGCAAATGATGAGTGGAAATTAGTCATGTGAAGCATAGTAGAAACAGGAACATTCCTGGCAAACATAATAAATTGACGGTGTTCTTGAGGTAGAGAAGAACCTGTACCTTAGCGAAGTCCAGAGATGTGGGAGGGTATCAAGTTGGAAAGAAACATGGCCATGGTTGGCATCAAGTTATAGGTAAAAAGGGTCATATTAAGATTTGGGGCCTGGGCAACACCAAATGGTGAGGTGGTTAAGATGCTGGATCCCATATGGCTGACTGCACAATTTGTGACCCAGACCCAGTGGCTTGAGAAATATGCCTGATGCTTGTCCATGCATGCCCAAAATCCTAAGAGGTGAATGGAGAACAAGGGACTGCAAGCGTGGCACTCCTCTGGGGGTGATGTCTAGCTTTCCATCTCTCTGGCAAGTGCACAGACCTATATCAAAAAGGCTCAAAAAATAAATAAATAAATAAGGGGAGGCCTGAATTTTTATTTGAAATATGAAAGGTTTTCCATTTGTCAAGATGAATTTAAAGCATGAACATACCCACATGTATATATTAAGAGAGGTCTTAAAAAAATTAGGGAATTTTTAAATAAGAGTAGAAAGGGGTTGGACTAGCAGATGGCATAATGGTTATGTTGCTGAACTACCACGTAGTCAACATAGTTTGAGTCCCAGACCTGGTGGCTTAAACTACATGCCAGGCATGTGTGCAGGCATGCCCAAAATCCAGAGAGGAGAATGGATCGAGGCATGGC
>NW_006207899.1:722702-748276 GCF_000334495.1 Tupaia belangeri chinensis
GACTGGCCATCCCCCCGGTGGGTGATTTCTTGCTTTCTTTCTATTTCTATCTGTCTCTCCAGTGAGCACACATGCCCTATAGCAAAAATCTCTCTTAAATAAAGGAAAAGAAAGGAGGCAAACCATCCTTTAACATAATAATATCAAAGTATTTACTTTCCTAGAAGTAACATCAAGACCACGTTAATAAAGGGAATACAGTCTCTATCTGAGACCAGATGTTGATTACTTACACAGAAAAGAAATACTGTGGTGAGGTAGTTTCTTGGTTAATTCAAGAGGAGCACTCAAGCAATTGTTGATAGTGTAAGCTGGGATAAAAAGATACTATCATTTTTCCCTTGATAATACCAGAGCATTTTTTTTTTTTGGAGATGTTTTTGCTATAGGGTGCGTAAGCTCGCCAGACAGACAGAGAGAGACAGAGAGACAGAAAGCGAAAAATCACCCCCCAGGGGGGATGGCCAGACCGCAATCTCTTCTCCTCCATTCTTTTCTCTGGATCTTGAGCACGCACGCACACGCGCCCAGTGTGAGTTTTAAGCCACTGTGTCCGGGACACGAACCGCGGTCGACTACGTCGGAGTCCAGCGACATAGCCATTACACCAACTGCTGGTCCTAACCAGAGCACTTTTGGTATAAAAAGGTTTGAGGGATAATCATCAGCTCTTCAGTGGGTGCTGAAGTTCTATCCATAACTTTTTTTTTTGTTTAATTATTTTATTTAACCTTATTTATTTTAATTTGACCAGAGAGGGACAGAGAGGGAGAGAGAAAGTGAGAAAGCAAGTTGCCAGGACTCGAACTGCAGTTGGCTATGTGGGAGTCCAGCACCTTCAACCACCACACCACCTGCCAGCCCCTATCTATTTATTTTTAATTTGACTGGAGAGGGACAGAGTGAGAGAGAGAAAGAGAAAGCAAGCCACCCGGTCTGGGACTCAAACTGCGATTGGCCATATGGGAGTCCAGTGCCCTTAACCTCCATGCCACTGCTGGCCCCCATAACTATTTTTAAAAAGGTGATATTCTATCTTTTATTTTATTTTATTTATTTATCATTTTATTTATTTATTTATTTATTTATTTATTTATTTTTTGCTACAGGGCATGTGTACTCACCAGAGACAGAGAGGGGGAAAGTGAGAAAGTAAACCACCAGATTGAGACTTGAACCAGTCACCATGTGGGAGTTCAGCATCTTAACCACCATGCTACCTGCTGGCCCCACTAATTATAATGACCCCATCTCCAATTCAGAGGTGTTGTGGAATTCCTGTTTTTGAGTATGGTTATGGTTGGTAATAATCATAACATAAAAAGATGTACTGCAGGTTCATACACACATGCACATACACAGTTTCCCGTATGAACCGCCACAAATTGCAGATAAGTGTAAATCTCAATATTCAGAGGAAAAAAATTATAGTATTCTTAATAACCGTCTGTCAGTGAAATTATGTGATGTCTACGCTGTCAAAATTATTTGAAATGAGTGGAAAAGAGTAGAGTATCAATGAAAGATTGGTCTTGAGTCAGTTATTACTGAAACAGATAATGAGGGATAATTTTACATTTTTCAGCTTTTGTATACATTGGAAAGTTTCTATAATAATATTATTTTTTTTTAATCTATTAAGGCAAGGATACCCAGAAAACACACAAAAAGAAAATTTCTGGGAAGGCCAAATGAGTGGCTAGAATATAAGTTCCAAGACAACAGAGACTTTGCCTGTCCTGTTTACAACTGTATCTCCAGTTCCTAAAGAAATACGTATCACACAGCAGGCTCTCAGAATATATTTGTTGAATGAATGAACCCAGGAAATAAAACCATGGCCTGGGTAAGAATCTGACAACTAGGACTGAGTCAAGAATCCTAGGGTTCACTCATCTGTCATACTACTTATGGCATTGCATGAGCTATTGTATAAGTACCTCAAAAAAGTCACCTGATAAGAAAGCAGATGACAGACCTTGAGATTTCGTAACAAGTAGATATTTACATGCTTATATACATATGATCTTTAAACTGCTGCATACTAGGACTTAAACCGTTTCCTTTTTTTAATTTTTTATTCATTTATTATTTTATTATTATTATTATTTTTTTGGAGAAGTTTTTGCTATAAGGGCACGTGTGCTCACCAGACAGACAGAGAGAAACAGAGAGACAGAACCAGAAATCACACCCCAGGGGCGATGACCACACCGCAATCCCTTCTCCTCCATTCTCCTCTCGGGATCTTGAGCACGCACACACATGTGCCTGTCATGAGTTTAAGCCACCGGGTCCAGGACGCGAGCTGCGGTTGACTACGTGGGAGTCCAGCAACATAGTCATTACTCTAACTGCTGGTCCCCCATTTCCTTTTTTTTTTTTTTTAAAGAATTAGTTTATTTAACTGTATTTATCCACGTATTTATTTTAATTTGACCAGAGAAGAAGAGAGAGAGAGAGAAAGAGAGCCGCCAGGTCTAGGGCTCGAACCGCAGTCAGCCATGTGGGAATCCAGTGCCTTTAACCACCATGCCACCTGCCAACCCCTGTTTCCTTTTTTTCCGGTGGAAAAGGAAGGGAGGGAAGAAGAGAGGAAAGTACGGAGGGAGGGAGGGAGGCAGGGATGGGGGATGAAAAGAAAGAAAGAAAGAAAAAACCTGTATATACTCTGTTATCCCCTTCCCTGTCTTGTTGTCAGACTAATTGAAGTGGAGAAAGGAATAAATAATCTTTTGAAGAGGTTTCACCTGTGTGTGCTCCCCTTGGTTCCTTAGTAGCCTTAGGACAAAACTGTACCGGGAGTAATGGTGTGGAACCTTAATTAGGGCTTTTGATATTCAAGCCCATTCTTATTGAGCCAGTACCTGAGCAGAAGAAAACAATCAATACCGTGTGAATAGCAGACAGCAAGCACAGTTAAATGCCCTCAAGAGACACTCTAGAGTTTTAAAGCTGCACCCTCCGAATCATAGCCAATAGCAATGTGTGGCCACTGAGCACTTGTTATACGGCTAAGGTGAATTGCGGAGTGCAATAAGGTGTAAAATATGTGCCAGGTTTCTAAGACTTGGTAACAAAAACAACCAAAACAGAAACTATCGCAGTACTTTTTATACTAATTGCACATTGAAATGATGATATTTTTGATATATTAGGATAAATATAATGTATTAATAAAATTAATTTCACCTGCTTTTTCTTTTTTTTTTCTTTATTCTTTTTTTTTTTTTTTTTTTACTTTTTAAAAACAGTGTCCACCCAAAGTCTTGAGAGGAGCATGGAGGAGAAGGGTTAAGGGATTACAGTGTGGCCATCCTCTCTGGGAGGGAGCGATTCCTCACTTTCCTTCTCTCTCTGTCTCTCCGGCAAGCACACATGCTCACGGAAAAATTCTGAAAAAAAAAAAAGTAGCCATTTGAAAACATAAAATTACTTCTGTGCTTTATATTTATATTTCTATTGGGTGGTGCTTTTCCTCTATGTGCAATAAAGAACTCAGTGTATTATTAGCACAACTGTGTTCTTACTCTACATTGCTTTGACATGTTTTGGACCTTTTATATATAAGTACTGCTGAAAACGCCATCTGCGTTTGTCCAGTTTGGGGAGTTCAAGTGTGGGAGGACACAGGGTTGAGGTGAATATCTGCAGGCCGACCAGCCAATACGTAAAGGAACGTAAAGGCTACCACCTTTTGTAAATTAGATAAAGATCCAGCAGAAGATGGACGCATGGAGACGAATACTCACCGGAAACGTGATGTCCCATAACTTTCTTTTCTCTCACCAGAGAATATCAAGAGCTGTAGCCACTCCAATTCAGGAACAAAGAACCTACCACAACAGATTTGTATTACAAGAGTAAGGGAAGCCCATAATTAGATTTGTTTGGAGAATACATGGGGCTGGAGTTCGAAGATGGTAATGGAGACATATGAGAGAACTTCAAATACTGCATGGAAAATAAAATGGAAGTACAAACTTACTTTGTTACAAAAAACTGAAGTTTATATAGTTTTCTCATAGTATGGCTTCCTATGAGCTTTTTGAAGACCCCCACCCCTCCACCCACATTTGTAATGGGAGTGGCAAAAAAAAGAAAAGAAAGCTAGGAAATGTTGTAACAGTCCATGTGAGATGTTGAGAGTTAGGACTAGAGTGTTCATGGCAGTCGACCTTTTCTTAATGGTTGACATTATATATCTATCAATCACTTTTTTTTAAATGGAGTTTTTGCTATAGGGTGTGTGCGCTCACTGAAGTGACAGAAAGCAAGAAATCACCCTCCTCCCCATGGGCATGGTCACACCACAATTCCTCTCTTCCATTTCCCTCTCAGGATTTTAGACACACATGCACCCAGTGTAAGTTTCTAGCTGCCCAGTCTGGGACTTGAACCACAGTCATCCATGTTGGAGTCCAATACCTTAACCACTACACCTGCTAGCCCTGCAGATCTGCTTTCAACTACCACTCTTGTATTTACAGGCAGAGTTTTGTTTGTTAGAGAGATTTTTGCTATGGGGCACATGTACTAGCCAGAGAGAGAGAGAGAGACAGAGACAGAAAGCAAGAAATCACTCCCCAGAAGGGATGGCCACACAGCAATTCCTTTTCCTTCATTATTCTCTTGGGATTTTTGAACATGCACACACACACACACACACACACGCACCTGGCGTGAGTTTTAAGCTGTTGGGTCCAGGACTCAAACTGCAGTCAACACAGTAGGAGTCCAGCGATGTAACCTTTACACCATCTGCTGGTCCCCAGGCAAGAAGGGTTTTTCTGTTTTTGTTTTTAAAGAGGTTTTTGCTATAGGATGCATGTACTCACCAGAGCACAAGACAGAGAGACAGAAAGTGAGAAATCACCCCCCCTCCAGGTGGAATGGCCACACTGCCATCCCTTCTCCTCCGTTCTCTCATGATTTGGGGCACGCATGCCCACATGCATGCATGCACATGTACTCAGTGTGTGTTTTAAGCCACCAGGTCCAGGACTTGAATTATGGTTGACTACATGGGAGTCCAGTGACATAACCATCATGTCATCTACTGGTCCCAGGCAAGAGTTTTTAATACTGTATCTAGTTCTCCTCCTCCTATCACTCCAATCCAGTATGAACTACATTTTGTCCACATTATTTTAACAAAACACTTTTTTACCAAGGTTAATAAGTGAGTCCCTGTCACTGAAATTGACTAAATCTAATGTTGACTTTTAGTCTATGTTGTCGGATTGATGGCAGCATTTAACATTGTTTACATCTTTTTTTATTGAAACACATTTTTCCTGCAAATTTTACTGTGCATGTCTGCCTCAGTCCCATCTACCTTCTAATTTCTCTGAACACTCCATAGCTTCTTTCTTGAACTTCCATCATACTTCCTATTCATTAGATATTGATGTGCTTTAGAATTCCATTTTTGATCCTCTTCTTAATCTAAACATTATTTCTGGGCCATCTCATTATTTCTATAATTTCATCTACTGTGTACATACTGATAATTTCCAAATGTCCTTACTTGGATTTCTTTGCAACATCTCAAATTAATCTGTCCAAAATTGAATTAATTATCTTCAATAAGCAATTTTTAAAAAAATTTTGTCCCAGGGCATGTGCACTTACCTGAAAGAGAGAGAAAGAGATAGAAAGAGTGGGAACATAAGAAATCAGTCCCCAGTGGATGGTATTTGCCACAATCCCTTCTCTTCCATTCTCCTCTGGGAATTTTGTGCACATCCGGCATGATTTTCAGGGCACAGTATCTGGGACTTGAACAGCAGTGTCAGTCATGTGAATCCAGCCACCTGCTGACCCTGCTATGCAATTTTGTTCCTTTCATTTTATTCTTCATTCATAGAAAGCCACCATTATCCAGTTGCTCAAGTCCAAAATTTAGGTATTATCCTTCCCTTTCAACCACTATCCAATCAATCATTAATGTTTATGGAATCTTGCACCTAAACTAACCTAAAATCTATTCATTGTCATTCATCTTAGACCATACACTGCAGTAAAAAAAATCCATTGAAGTCTATTCTAATATGTCAGTACCTATTTAAAACCCTTCATTGGTTCCCCACTTCCCAAGCTGAAATACGAATTTATTAATAATAATACCTACTTGGATTTAAGTGTATTGTATACTATTACTGTACTAAGTACTTTACACCTATTGTGTTAAACCTCTCAATCTAGTATTCCCATTTGTTAGCTGGGGAAATTAAGGCTTTGAGTTGCCCAAGAATGTACACTGAGTAAATGCCAGAGATTGAACTGAGGCCATTAATCAACAAATACACCCTTAACAATTTGTTCTACTAAATCTCTCATTAAATGACACCTGTCTGGTTCCCCAACTTCATCTCGCTCCACCTTTTATAAGCTACATTGTGGCAATACCCATGTATTGCAGATCCACAAACAACAGTACTATATTATGCAATAGACAAACTAGTGTATGCTGAAAAAAAAATCAAAACCGGAGCATGAGTACAATTTTTAGAGATTTCAATATATGTTTTTTAAATATCAAACTAAACCTGATGAGGAAAATCAGACAGAAGAACTTCCACACATGCATTTTATAGCAAGCGTTATTTGATTTCGAATTTCAAATAAGAGAGCACTGTAGTATTTTGGTGCACATGGCCTATAACTTCCTTAATGTGTTCCTACAAATAAGCCATACTATCCTTCATTATATTCTTTGCACAAAGAGTCCCTTCTGTTTAAAACATTTATCATGCCCAATCTTTTTATTTGCCTAACTTCTAGGTGCTGTTTAGGAATTATCTTAAAAATTGCTTTCTCCAGGCAGTCTGCCCTGATAATGCTGTGTACAGTCTTAGCCCAGTTATAATTTTGTCACACTCTATTTTCAATATTTGTCTATCTACTACATTAAATGATTAGGTTCCTTGAAGGCAAACACTTTTTTCCATACACTGTTTTATTTCCAGCATTTAATGTACAGTAGATAATACATCTTTTTAATAGTTGTAGTTGTTTATCACTTTTTTCTTCTGTACTGTAACGACTATGCTCATACTGTTAAATGACACTTGTTTTTCTCTCAAGGTGCCATAAAATGATATATTAGTCTACAAAAGAGATTTTTTTTTTTTGAGAAGTTTTTGCTTTAGGGCGCATGTGTTCACTGGAGACACAGAATGACAGAGGGACAGATATCAAGAAATCACCCTCTGGGGGAATGGCCACATTGCAATCCCGTCTCCTCCCTTCTCCTTTCTGGATTTCGGGCATGCAAGCATATGCACCCAGCATTGAGTTTTAAGCTGCTGGGTCCAGTACTTAAACCACGGTCAACAGCATGGGAGTCAAGCTACGTAACCATTACACCATCTGCTAGTCCCAAGAGATTTTTTTAAAGGCTTTTCTTTGATTATTATCATTTTCCCAAAGAAAAAGGAAAAAAAAATTAAATGAACTGATTTTAAAAAAGAATGGCAAGGTTTTTGTTTTGTTTTATATTTTAAGGAGCTAAAAATGTAAAGGAGTTTGAAGGTTATCTTTATTCATACTTCCAAGCACCTACATGAACGTCGACAGTAACGACCATCCGATTTGTTCACCTTTCCCATTTCTAGGCACTTGAATAGTTTTCTTCCACACTTATTTTGGATTTGATCAAGTGATAATGCTTTGGCTAATGAGATTAAAGTAAATACGGTGAGATAACTATAATGTAATACTAGCAATGCAGTGGTTGAGTAGTGATTTGTCCTCCAGAAGTTCAACTTCTGAAAACTTAGTCCATAGTGTATTGGCTTTGAAAAGTGAGGAGACCTTTAAGAAGTGGGTCCTAACAGTCAGGCTCTATTGAATCAACTTGGAACATGGGAAGCACATGCCTGCCTTCTCTATTTTGGTCAGTGATGTATAGTGAGATAGTACCAGGCTGATGCCTATCCCTTTCTTTGGACTTTCCAGCCACCAGAGTCATGAGCCAAATAAACCTCTAGTCTTTATAGATCACCTAGTCTCAGATATTTCTGTTTAGCAACCCAATAACAGATTAATAGAACTAAGAGAAGTAACTTGTAAAGTGCTTGCACACTGGAGCCTGCCTTCTCTGGAGCTCCTTGGAACCCTGAAAATCCTGATGCTAAATGTGATGATATCCCAGCTAGATTGAACCTGCTCAACACCAGGCATGTGGAGTGAGACCACCCTAAACCACACAACTTTTTCACCTAGTTCAAACCAAACCAAACCAAAAGAACTCCCAATAACTTACAGAATGGTAAATAAATAAATAAATAAATGTTTATAAGCCACTAAAGCTTGGGTAGCTAGTTCTATACTGTGCATTAACTGATACAAAACCCAGCAAACACAAACTGAAGCTTGTGGTCTCTAGACATGTTTCCTTTTTAAAAATTATTTTTTTATTATCATTACTCTTCTTTAATTTGACCAGAGAGAGAAAGAGACAGAGAGAGAGGGGGAAAGTAAGAAAGCAAGTCACCAGGTCCGGGACTCCAACTGTGGTCAGCCATGTGGGAGTCTAGTACCTTAATCACCACACCACCTGCCAGCCCCATATAAACATATATTTCTTTATGACAACTTTAACTTTTGTTCTATCATTCATTTGACCAGTATTCATGGTTGATTTACTTATATTACAAGAGATTTTTTTTTTTTTTTTTTTTAAATGAACTTAAAATAGCTTATAACATAGGTGGCATGGTGGTTAAGGGTGCTGGACTCTCACTTGGCCAACTGCAGTTCGAGTCCCAGACCTGGTGGCTTGCTTTCTCACTTCCGTGACCTGGCAGCTTGCTCTCTCTCTCTCTCTCTCTCTCTCTCTCTCTCTCTCTCTCTCTCTGATCAAATTAAAATAAATAAAGTTAAATAAAATAAATTTTTAAACTTTTTTTAAAAAGTAGCATAACATCAAAGGAAATGCTGAACAAGCTTCCAAGGTAACAGGAACTGACAAAAATCTAGGAATCCTAACACTTAAAACAGTTCATTCATGTGCCTTTTCTATAGCATGCTCCTACGTTCAAATAATTCAATAACAATCATCCACCCTGGACATCTATATGTTTAAGATACAAATTACTGGGATAAGAATCTAATTGACTTTGCTTAAGTCTATACCTATTTCTGTGACTAAGGAAGAGGGATTTATTATAAACACTAAGTTGGAATATTACTCGGCATGCTAGAAATTATGATTTTAATACAGATAATATTTTAACAAGAATCAGATTCTAGGCCAACTTTATGGTATAGCAAAAATGGGCTGTTCCAAATAAGCCAGATCACATGTGGCAATCATGGTTTGAATCCCCAGTCTGGTCAACTTGAAACACATTGGGCCCATGTGCAAGTGCTCAGAATCCAGTGAACTAGCAGACAAGAGAATGAGGATCATCCAGACTACGTGGAGGGTGCATCTCTCTCTCTCATTCTCATATATGTGCTCTATCACAAATAAAGAGAAAAAAGAAATTCTGATTTTCTTTTCCAGTAAATTGATACCTAGTTTGTGTGTAATTTTCTGTTAGATAGATATTAATTTAAGTTAGTCTGGGAGATAAACATTCAGAAGACAAATTAGAATCATAAATACAATACACAAGAACATGAAAACAACGAAACAAAATAAGAGCAAATTATTACTAAATAGGACTTACTGGGAACTTAAGAAGCAATAGCTGTCTTAAAGCTATTCAGATTCATTAGATTCATATTGTGTTTTATTTCTTCTGAGTTTTCCAAATCCCTGCAGCTTCTACTCACTTCTCTTAAGCCTTTCTAACACTTAGCTGACCACTAAGTTAATTAAACAAACTTATTTTTACCAAATAAATTACTTTTAATTACCAAAGAGTGGATGTACTCACCATAGAGAGAAAGAAAGCATGCCCTAGGGCCATGGTCATGCTGCAGTCCCTTTACTTCCATTTATCCATCCCATCGGGATTTTGAGCACACATGCACACATGCTGACTTACTTTTCAAGTTGCTGGGGTCAATGTTTGAGACATGGTTGACCATGTGGGATCTGGCTATCAATGCACAATGCTTAATCTCTGCACTGCAGAGCCAGCCCTTGCCAGATAACATTGAATTTATTTCAAGATAAAAACTTAGTTCTCTATTTTTTGTAACATTAAATATAATTGTTTTTCTAGTCAATAAATGTTTGAAATCATACAAACTAAATAGGAGCTTAGAGCTAGCCTAGTTCAAATACCTTCATATTTACAGATGACACAATTGGTATCTGAACATGAAAAATGAATTTTTTTAAGATTATGTTGAAAGGTAATAGAAGAAACAAGTTACCTGTCTTACGATCATGACTAGAGTCACTTCAGGATTTTTTAATGGATATAATACAATTGTGATTTAATTAAAAATATGCTGGAATAAGCTATTTTAAAAGATATTTATTTATTTATATTCATTCACTTATTTATTTATTTATTTTAATTAATTATTTTTTTGGGGGAAGAGGTTTTTTGCTATAGGGTATATGTACTCGCCAGAAAGACAGAGAGAGATAAGAGAGACAGAAAGTGAGAAATCACCCCCTGGGGGAGGGGATGGCCATGCTGCAATCCCTTCTCCTCCATTCTCCTCTCAGGATCTTGGGCATACACGCACACGCACCTGGCATGAGTTTAAGCTACCAGGTCTAGAACTCCAATTGCTGTTGACTACGTGGGAGTCCAGCGACATAGCCATTACACCAACTGCCGGTCCCTATAAGTTAGTTTTATTAAAAGTTGTATTTAGCATGTATCTTCTAAAATTCTTGAAAAAATCAACTCTCATAGGTTATATTGTAGCAATAGACTCCCACACAAAACTGACTAAAAATGCCTTTGACTTTCACTACATATGGAATTCACAATATTTTAAAAATCAAAATCGAGGGACCAGCAGATTGTGTAAGGGGTATGTCGTTGAACTCCCACGTAGTCGACTGCGGTTTGAGTTCCAGGCCCAATGGCTTAAAATTCACACTAATAGCATGTGTGTGCATTCCCGATATCCCGAGAAGGGAATGGAGGAGATGGTATTACAATGTGGCCATTCCCCCTGGGGGGTGGCTTCTCCGTTTCTGTCTCTCTGGTGAGTGCATGTGCTCAACAGCAAAATCTCTCTAAAAAAAAAAATTAAATAAAAATTGAGTTCATGAACCAGCTAAGAAAAATAATATCTTACATATAAGACACCAGCAATTTGAGGAATATTATTCAGGACAAATTAGAATAAGGAAAAAAATAGAACTTTATAAAAGAGAGAGCTAACAACTTGAATAGCTTTTTTTCTTTTTCCTTTTTTTTTTTTTTTTAAGGCACCCTTAGGAAGACTTAAATACAACAAGGAAAGTTGAAAAATTTAGTAGCCATTTAGAAGTACAGATTTGTCATTACTGAGACATGGATCAATGATTTGGAAGATAAAAATAGAAATTATAAAAATAGAACAAAGGTACCTTGAAATTTTGCATGGAAGATAAAAATAGAAATTATAAAAACACAACAAAGGTACTTTGAAATTTAGAAAAGTACATCATAAATCTGTAAATCATAGATTGTGCTGTCATGACAAAAAGTAAAACAATATTTATAGCTATTCAGAATTACATAAATCTTTAATTATGCAAAAAATTTTAGAGTTATTTAATTTTATTTATTATTATTATTCTTGAAATTTGCTATAAGGCACATGCACTCAGCAGAAAGAGACAGAGGGAGAGATATATAGAGAGAAGTAAGAAAGCAAGCCCCAAGTCCAGGACTTGAACCGCAGTGGGCCATCTGGAAGTCCAGTGACACACCACCTGCCAGCCCCAAATGTGTAAGAATTTTATATTCCTCTGAACTTCAAAATATATGTTTCATTTTGTTTTTTAGTTTTTGCTATAGGGAGCATGAGCTCATGGAGATAGAGAGACAAGGGAAGTGAGAGATCACCCTCCCAGAGGGGATGGACATGCCACAATCCCTTCTCCTCCATTCTCCCTTCTGGATTTTGTGCATGCATGCAAGTACACTCACACCCTGTGAGTGAGGTGTGAGGACCAGGATTCAAACTATGCAATTGGTCATGTTGGACCCAGCTGCCCCAACCTTCATGCCACCTGCTAGCCTTATATTGTATTGTTAATCAATTAAATAGTAATATACTGCTCCGTGGTGGCAGGCTTCAGTGCAGTTCAGGCCAAGTCCAAGAACCACACCACACACAACCAGTCCCGAAAATGGCATAGAAATAGCATCAAGAAACCTCCATCACAAAGATATGAATCTCTCAAAGGGGTGGACCCCAAATTCCTGAGGAACAAGCACTTTGCCAAGAAGCACAACAGGAAGGGTCTAAAGTAGATGCAGGCCAACAACACCAAGGCCATGAGTGCACGAGAGGAGGCCATCAAGGCCCTCGTAAAGCCCAAGGAGGTTCAGAAGGGCGTCCCAAAGAGCAACAGCCGCAAGCTCAGTCGTCTTGCTTACATTACCCACCCTAAGCTCAGGGAACGTGCTCCCGCCCGTATCGCCAAGGGCCTCAGGCTCTCTCGGCCAAAGGCCAACAAGGCCAAGGCTCAGACCAAGACCCAGACCAAAGCCCAGGCCTCAGCTGCAGTTCTGTCTTCAGTTCCAGCTCCAGCTCAGGCTCCCAAAGGTGTCCAGGCCCCCCAAAAGCCCCGTAGTAGAGGCTTTTGCCAGTATGAGGACAGAAGGACTGACCCCCGGGCTGCTCTCTGTGTGGGGCTGGTGTCTTCCTGTGCTATTTGTACGAATAAACCTGAGACGGGGGGAAAAATAGTAATATACTAACAGTAGGTAGGTTTTATGGTTACTGCAATTTGAGGGTCATAATAAATTAAAAGACTAAAATTCTCCTGTATATGAGTGGTACATGTAGACATTTTTTCTGTACAACACACTCATGTGGTTCTAGGAATGTGTCAAATAGTTTAGGCACATAAAAAATAATACTTGAATGTTTGTATTGAAAAGCTAACCTTACTTGCTAATATTAGTGATGTTTAGCATAATTTATAGAAAACAAAGAGTTTAGAACTATTCTTTTTAATACTGGCAAAATTGAATTAATGACATGAACCACATACCAGTTTGTTTCCAAATAATTGATTAAAAAAATAAACTTTGGTATGCTACTACGAAGCCAGCAGAGGGAGCTCATACTTTTGTTTTGTTTTATTTTTTAACTTAACTAAGGAAAATTTTCTCTCTGACAAGCTACCAGATTCTGGAAAATATTGTAGCTGTTTTTTAAATAACAAAAATGCATTAGAAAATGAAAAGAATATACTGTTGTCTAAAGTTGCAAATTTATTCCTAAAAAATGGTATCAATTTTGATTTTATTATAAATGGCAAATAATGTTATTAATATATCCTTTTAATGTATTTATCTAATAGCCTATACTTCAAAACATTTTTTGTCTTTTCCTCAGCTGGCCAGTGCCCACCAATCCTTCCTCTACGACCAACATGTCCTTGGACTGCAAACTTGTAGTATAGTACAAGTTCAAACACCACAACCACACAGAGAAGAAATTCTACTAGTAGATGAAAGAGCATGTGGCTGGCCACTCTTGCCAGGAGAATGGCGACAGAGTGATCCTTTGTGGCATTGCAAGAGAGAATATTTAGAAATCCTTGATCTGAAGTTCTAGCCCCAAGGGCCTCCAATGGGCTGGTGGAGACCACAGGGTGCTTGCTGTCAGATCACCAGCCTGCAAGTTGGGGAAACAGAACTTCTAAGGTGTGATGCAAAGTCTGCAGCAGGCCATTTCCAAATTGGGCTCAGCTGAACAAGCTGGAGAAGCACTTGGTTCCCTGCGGTGCCACAACAACTCCAACCCCAGAGCCAGCAGCTGTTTCCCATGTGCCAAAAGAAGCCTCCAACCAAGAAAGCCACACCAGAGGAGGATGACAAGAACAATGGCATTGACCTGTTTGACAGCGACAAAGAGGAAGACAAGAGTGCTCCCCGGCTGCCAAAAGAGAGACTACAGCAATACCAGGGAAAGTGTCCTAGAATCTCACCCTGATGGCCAAGCCCTCCATCCTCCTGGACATCAAACCCTGGGATGACGAGCCAGATATGACAGTGATATGACCCAGCTGAGGCCTTTGTGCACTCTGTCCAGCCAGACCTGCTTGTGCAGAGTAGCTCCAAGCTGGTTCCTAGGCATCTGCAGGCTACAGAGCCGAAGTGTGATGGAGGACCACAAGGTGGGGAACCACTGGCTGGAAAAGGAGATTACCAAGTTGGAGGGGTGTATGCAGACTTATTCACATTGCAGCTTTCAACTAGAGCTGACAGCTGAAAGTCTAGCTGTGCCTGTGCACACGAGGTCCTGCTGCAATTAAAGACTGAGACTTATATGCATATAAAACTTTTTCATAAGAATTGTTTTATTTAACTTTATTTATTTATTTTAATTTGACTAGAGAGATACAGAGTGAGAAAGAAAGAGAGAGAGGCAAAGTGAGAAGAAAGCGAGTCACCAGGTCCAATACTTGAACCACAGTCAGTCACGTGGGAGTCCAGCCCCGCACCCTTAACCACCACGCCATCTGCCAACCCCAAAAAACTTTTATATTTTTAAAATGAGACCTCTAGTACTTAAAAACTGAACTAAACTAAAATGGAAACCTGTTTACAAGCATAAAACACGATAGATAAGGTATTAGAAATATGACACATTTTGTTTTTATTTTAACTTTTTTTAAGAGAAATTTTTGCTATGGGACATGTGCACTTGCTGGAGACAGAGAGATAAACAAAATCACCCCCTGAGAGTGGATGGCCTTGCTCCAGTCCTTTCTCCTCCATTCTCCTCTTGGGATTTGGGGCACACATGCACACACTCCCAGCATGAGTTTCAAGTCACCAGGTCCAGGACTTGAACTGTGATTGGCCATATGGCAGTCCAGTGCCACAACCACTAAGCCACCTGCTGGCTCCCACAAATATGACACATTTTAAATTTAATTCTAACATATAAAATTAAACATAATTTAAACATGTCCCTATCTACTCAATTCTCAGCGCTTCTATAAACAAATAAAGTCCATTATTAGGTTCTTTTTTTAAGATTTATTTATTTTATTTTATTTGTTATTATTATTTATGTTTTAATTTCACCAGAAAAAGACAGAGAAAGAGAGAGAGACAGAGAGAGAGAGAAAAAGGAAAAAAGCAAGTCATGAGGTCTGGGACTTGAACTGCGATCAGCCATATGGGAGTACAGGACCTTAAGCAACACACCACCTGCCAGTCCCCGTTATTAGTTTCTTAATGTATCGCTCCAGAATTTCTTCGTGAATATTCAAACATACATAAATATAAAGCTGTATTCTAATCCTTTTTATTTTTTACAAAAAAATAGCATATAATGTATGCACACTATTCTGTATCTTTTTTTACTAAGGTATCTTGGAAATCTTTCTGTAAATTTATAGTAGTTACTTATCTTTTTTTTTTTTGAGTTTTTGTTATAGGGCACATGTGCTTGACAGAGAGACAGAGAGAGAGACAGAGAGACAGAAAGCGAGAAATCGCCCTCCAGGGGGGATGGCTATGCCACAATCCTTTCTCCTCCATTGTCCTCTCGGGATCTTGGGCACACACGCACATGCGCCCAGCATGAGTTTAAGCCACCAGGCCCAGGACTCGAACCTCAGTCGACTACATGGGAGTCCAGCGACATAGCCATTATGCCAACTGCTGGTCCCCACTTATCTTTTTTTAACTCCTCATTTTTTAAAATATTCATATAGTGTATAGTAAGCACATTTTAAGACTGTCATAATTTATTTACCTGGTCTCACTTAATGGACTTTTTGAGTTGCTTCCAAGATTTGTCAATTATAAATACTTTTCCAACAATGTCTTTGTATGTATGTACCACTTTGTACATGTGAAGACTTTATGTATGAAGAATAAAGTTCCCAAAGTGGGATTTCTGGGTAAAAGCACGTATACATTTATAATGACAATGAATGTGGTCCAATTAACTTCTCTGAAGATTATACTGGTTTATAATCTCTCAGAAATAATGTTATTTCTTCACAATACTGCCAACTGAGTGCTAAAAAACCTTTTGAAGCTTGCTAGTCAAGTAGATGAAAAGTCTCTCATTGTATGTATATTGTACATACCTCTTATGAATGAGTCAAACATCTTTTCATATGTTTCAGAGCTATTTTTACATCTTTTCCATAAACTTTCTGCTCATACTTCTTTCTTTCTTTCTTTTTAAGATTTAATTCATGTGCACTATGTAGAGGGAGAGAGAAAGAGAGAGAAAGAGAGAGAAAACACTCCACAGGAAGAAGGCACATCACAATTCCTTCTCTCTTCTCCCAGGATTTTGGGCACGCATGCACATGTGCCTGATGTGATTTTTAACCCGTCATTCTGGGACTTGAACTATGATGCAGTCAGCTATATGGGATCCAGTTGCCTTAACCAACATACCACTAGCTGGCCCTCTACTCATATCTTCTGCTCATTTTTCTTTTGGGTTATTAGTCCTTTCTTTACTAATTTGTAGTGGCCTTTATCTGTTAGAGAGATTTGCCCCTTCTGATATGTGTTGCCACTTTGTTAAGTCATTTGTCTTCTGGAATTTGTTTGCATACAGAAGTGATCATATTTATATAGTTACATTTATTAATCTTGTTCAGTACCTTTTACATCTGGGTCATAGAAAAGCCATCCTTATTCCCATGCTATGAAGAAGTCTCCTTTTTTTTTTTTTTTGTTAGCACTTTATTTTACTAAAATCTTTAGAGTTGGACTTTATTCTGAAGTAGAATGTGAGTATGGTTTTAATTCTGTTTTCCTTATGGTTGACAAAATGTTCTAATACCACCTATGTCAAATATTAAATTTTCCTACGTTTCTGATTCTATTTCTGTAATTTTTATTCTAATCTAATTATCAACATTTATATGTTTTAGTACCCTGTAATCCTGGTCCTTCTTTGTTTCTCTGTTTTTAGTCCAGAGTTTTCCTGACCTTTTTGGTTTTAATTCTGTTTTCCTTATGGTTGACAAAATGTTCTAATACCACCTATGTCAAATATTAAATTTTCCTACGTTTCTGATTCTATTTCTGTAATTTTTATTCTAATCTAATTATCAACATTTATATGTTTTAGTACCCTGTAATCCTGGTCCTTCTTTGTTTCTCTGTTTTTAGTCCAGAGTTTTCCTGACCTTTTAATATTAATAAATTATTATTTTTTAATTGCCAGAGCATACATGTGCTCACAAGAGTGAGAGAGAGAGAGAGCGAGCACACCCTCCAGTGGTGCTTAGTCATGCCTCAATCCTTCCTTAATTCATTTTTCCTTCAGTATTTGGGCACATGAGCACACATATACACATAGGCCTAGTGTGTTTTTTTGTTTTGTTTTGTTTTGTTTTTGGAGAGGTTTTTTTGCTATAGGGTGTGTGCGCTCGCCACACAGACAGAGACAGAGAGACAGAAAGCGAGAAATCACCCCTCCGGGGGGAATAGCCATGCCGCAATCCCTTCTCCTCTGTTCTCCTCTCGGGATCTTGGGCATGCATGCACACGCACCCGGCATGAGTTTTAAGCCACCAGGTCCGGGACTTGAACCACGGTCGACTACGTGGGAGTCCAGTGACATAGCCATTACGCTAACTGCTGGTCTCAGTCTAGTGTGTTTTTCAAGCCACAGCCAGGGATTCAAATGATGGTCAGCCATGTGGGATCCAGTATCCTTAACCAATGAGTTATGGGTTGACTCCTGGCTATTGTTGAGTGTTTTTCCATATGAACTTCAGGGTCAAATTGTGTCCCCAAAGCTAAAGTTAATATTTGTTATTTCTTTTGTATTAAATTTTTAAACAAATTTTGCAAAAATGTATATTTATAAGACTGATTCTCACTTCTCTATTTTCTCTCTTTTATTTCTTTCAAAAGCAGTTTATAGTTGTCTTCACATATGTTGCATATTTCTTTTTCAGTTTTAACTTTTTTGTTTCTATAAATTGAATTTTTTAAATTATGTATTATGTTGTTGTATCTATATAAGAGAACTGTTTATTTTGTTTAACAAATTTTTACCTCACTACCTTATTGAATTTTTCTATTCTCATCTTGGGTTTTTTAGGTACTAACAGCAATACTAATAGTGATCATTTTACCTTCTTTCACATTTTATGCCTCAGATTTATTTCTATTTTATTATTTCTTTTGTCAGTAGCTAGATTACAATACTAAATTATAGTGATAAGAGTTGGCATACTTATCTTGTTCCTGGTTTAAATGAAAATGCTTCTCAGAACTGGTTATAAGTATGATGCTAACATGGACAGAAAGTTTTTTTTGTTGTTGTTGTAAAGAAAATCTATGTATCATTATTTCATTTAATTTGTAAATAAAAAAATAATATTACATTTTGTTAAACACCTCTTCACCTTCTGTGGAAATAATTTTGTAGTTCAAAATCATAGGATTTTTCACTATATTTGTATTAATATCATTATTTGTACTATTGCTAACATTGAAGATTTCTTGCATTATTGTAATATATTTCAATGGTTATGGTTGGTTTTTCTATTGCAGTATTGAATTCTGTTTGCTATAATTTGTTTAAGATGTTTATAGTGGGACCAGCAGATGGCGTAATGGTTACGTCCCTGGATTCCCATGAAGTTAACGGTGGTTCGAATCCCGGGGGCTTAAAACTCATACTGGCTGCATGTGTTCCCAAGATTCCAAGAGGAGCATGGAGGTAAAATGATTGCAGCATGGCCATTTCCCCAGGGGGTGATTTCTCACTTTCTGTCTCTCTGTTTCTCTGTCTCTCAGGTGAGCGCAAGGTCCTTATAACAAAAAACTCTCCCAAAAATTTTTTTTGCAGTAATATTGATAAGTAGATCAATATATATTTAGTTTCTGAGCATTTTTTAAAGCTATTGGTATCAATACTTACTCACTTTATAAAGTGATCTTAAGAATTTGCCTTCTGGGGCCAGCAGGTGACATAGTAGTTAAGACAGTGGATTCTCACATGGTTGACCATGGTTTGAGTTCCAGACCTGGAGGCTTGCTTTCTCACTTTCTCTCTCTCTCTCTCTGGTCAAATTAAAATAATAATAATAAATAAAATTAAATAAATTCTTCTTTTAAAAAGAAAAGAGTATCGCATAGCTCCAGAACATTTTAAATATTACTAGAATCATATCATCTTGAAAGCTTTAGTTAAATTTCCCTGGAGCTTCCTGAGTCTCAGACTTTAGAAGAGTTGGTTTTTAACTATTTCCTCTAATGATCCTTTTCAATGTTCCATTTTCACAATCAGTTTTTTTTTTTTTCACAATCAGTTTTGTAAATGATTTTCTTAGAAACATATGCTTTTTGGGACCAGCAGGTGGCACGATGGTTAAGGTGCTGGACACTCCCACATGGCTAACCATGGTTAAAGTCCCAGACCTGGTGGCTTGCTTTCCCACTTTCTCTCTCTCTCTCTCTCTCTCTCAAATTAGAAGAAATGAATGAATAAATAAAATTAAACAAAAATAATTCTTTAAAAAAAGAAAATTACACTTTTCTTTCAAGCTTTCTGATTTTGGGGGCACAGTTTTAAGTAAACTAGTCTCATCACTCTTGTAGCTTCTTTTGTTTCTTGGCTATTTTCTACTTCGTTATTCTTTATTATGTGTATTTTACATTCTTCTTTTTTCTTTTTCTTTTGTTCAATTTATCAGAAGGCACATATTCTCACCAAAGAGAGACAGAGAGGGAAAGCACTCGCCACAGTGGGGACTGATCAAGCTGCAACACATCCATTCCTCTTTCCTTTCAGGATTTTGGGCACGCACAATCACTGCCTGGTTAGTTTCTCAAGCTACTAAGTCTGGACTCCACAACTGTGGGGTCAGCCATGTGGAATCCAGTTCACGTAGCCACCAGATCATAGGCTGGCCCTCTTTGGTTTTTGGTCTTAAATACACTAAGTCATTTATTTAGTTGAATTTTCAAATTACTAGCTCTGTAATTGTATTTCTGAGCTGTACTACTTTTTTTTTTTATTGCTAACTCACTAATTTTGCTTTTATCTGTGTTAATACATTTCTTCTGCTCTTCCATAGGTTATTTTTAAATTCTTTGTCAACCTTTTGAGTAAGAAGCTTGGTTCATTCATTTTCATTTTTATTCTATAATTATTAATGCTAGAAATTTTTGTTCTCAGAATCACTTGAGAAAATAGCTTTGAAATCATAGTTAAACTTTCAGCAAAGTAAGGATTATCCCACTACTGGCAGAAATTAAAAAAGAAAATCAGAGTTATAGGGGGCCAATAGGTAGCGTGGTGGTTAAAGATGCTGGACTCCCACATGGCTGACCACGATTTAAGTACCAGACCTGGTGGCTGGCTTTCTCACTTTCCCTCTCTCTCTCTCTCTCTCTTTCTCTGTCTCTCTCTGATCAAATAGAAAAATAATAATAATAATAAACAAAGTTAAATAAAACAATTCTTAAAAAGTAATTAGAGTTATAAGCTCATGAGTTGAGGCTTCTGGCAGCCCTGGCAGGGAGGAGGGAATGTCACATAAATAGAAACTTCAAACTATTACTTTATTTATATATGTGTGTGTGTGTGTGTGTGTACATATATATTAAAGTTTGCAGACTGTATATGTACTCTTGAGAGAGAGAGAGAAAGAAAGGGAGAGGGATTGTGATCACACCACAATCCCTTCTCCTCCATCACGCCCTCCTTTCAGACTTGGGGAACACACACACACGCGCCCTGCATGTTTCTCAACTTACCAGGACCAGGATTCAATCCACGTGATCAGTCACGTGAATCTTACTGCCTGGCCGTGGGGCTGACTCACTTTATATAATTTTTATTCTTCATATACAACCTATGCATATGTAACAGAAAAGTTCAACCTGAAAAACTAAATTACTAAATTAAAATTAACTTGGTGATAACTCTGGCCTGGATACTTCCAACATATCAAAATCAAGATAACAGTAAAAATAAATTGTCAACACAGGGATGCTGGGCATGTGTGAGTTAATTCTGAATAGTATTTGTCCGTGAGGAATTTTTGTGCCAGTGACCTTTTATCTTGATAGGTTAAGAGTAACTCCCATGCTTTTCTATTAAATTTGTCACAAGAATCACAAAATAAATAAATAAATAAAGATAATGGTTCTTTCCAACAGAAAGAACATGTGCAAACCATGACCAGCTCCTAGTTTTAAAAAGGTTAATTCCTATGAATAGAGATTTAAAACAGCCTAAAATGACTCCTGAAAACAATCTCATACGAGGTGAAAAGGACCATTTTCAAAAAAAATAATGAGCAGGGGAGTCAGCAGATGGCAAAATGGTTATGTCACTGGACTCCCATGAAGTCGACTGTGGCTTGAGTCTTAGACCCAGTGGTTTAAAACTCATGCCGGGCGCATGTGTGTGCATGCCCAAAATCTTGAGAGGAGAATGGAGGAGAAGGGATTGTGGCATGGCCATCCCCTCTGGGAGTGATTTCTCCCTTCTTGTCTCTCTGTCTCTCTAAGTACATGTGACCTATAACAAAAATACCTATTAAAAAAAATAAGCATGAAAAAAATAGGAATTCTGGGCCACTCCTTGACCTAGTGGTTGGAAAAGCTGAATTCCATGTTGTTGGCTGTCTAGTACAAATTCTGGGCCCATCACTTTGAGAAACATGCTGTGTGATGTGTATGGGTGCTTCAAGTTCTAATAGGATGAAGAAATGGACAAGGATAGATTGTGGCATGACTACACCACATTGGGATGAGAATGCTTTCTTCTTCTTCCTCTCTCTCTGTCTCTTTGTCTCTCTCTGGTATGAACACACACCCTCCAGCAAATAAGGAAAGATATATAATAAGAATTCTGAATAGAGCTAGAATCGGTGAAAACATTGAGTCAGTAATTTAAAATCTATCCATCCACTAATTCATTGTGACACAAATGCAATTTATCATCCAAAATCCATTTACCATGAATAACATACCCTTCTTCTATGATAACGGAATCATAGCTTAGCTGGGTACACTTAATAAGTGTGACAAAATAATTAATAAGCCAGTATGATATGTAGAAGTATTATCACTGTAATTTTGTTATTGTTAACAAGTTCAATATCTGTTACAGTATGTCTTGATAAAATTTACATATAGTGATATGCACAAACTCATTATATAAATATGGACAAATGACCAACCTGTGTAACTCAACTAATACAGAAAAATATTATCACCACAAAACTCACCTTGTGCTCCCTTTCTAGTTCATTTCTACTCCTTTCTTTTTTTTAAATTAACTTTATTTATTTATTTATTTAAATTTGACCAGAGAGGGACAGAATGAGAGAGAGAGAGAAAGGGCAAGTAAGAAAGGAAGTCTCCAGGTCCAGGACTCAAACCGTGGTCAGCCATGTGGGAGTCCAATGCTATTAACCACTACGCCACCTGCTGGACCCCTTTTCTACTCCTTTAAATATGGACAAATGACCAACCTGTGTAACTCAACTAATACAGAAAAATATTATCACCACAAAACTCACCTTGTGCTCCCTTTCTAGTTCATTTCTACTCCTTTTTTTTTAATTAACTTTATTTATTTATTTATTTATTGAAATTTGACCAGAGAGGGACAGAATGAGAGAGAGAGAAAGGGCAAGTAAGAAAGGAAGTCTCCAGGTCCAGGACTCAAACCGTGGTCAGCCATGTGGGAGTCCAATGCTATTAACCACTACGCCACCTGCTGGACCCCTTTTCTACTCCTTTACCCAGAAAAAAAATCACCATTTTAGAATTTTGTATAAATTAAATCATAAAATATGTACTCTTTTGGTACAGTCCTGCCTTGGAGATATTGTGAGTTTGGTTCCAAACCACTGAAATAAAACGAAAATTAAAATATAGCAAGCCACATGATTTTGTTGGGCTCCCTATGCATATTAAAGTTATGTTCGTACTGTCCTATAGCCTATTAAGTGTACAAGGGCATTATGTCTAGAAAAACAATGTTCATACCTTGATCGAAAAATACCACAGGCCCAGCTGTGGTGTTACACAGGTAGTGCCACCACTTGGGAGACTGGAAACCATATGGAAGACATGAGTTTGGTTCTTGGGCCAACCTAAATACACCAGTATAGTTGCATATGCCTGTAATCCTAGCTAATTGGGAAGCAGGTGCAGGATAACAAACAATAAGACTTTCACAAATACCTATCTCTGTCTCTCTCCCTTTACCTTTTCCTCTTTTATAAAGGGGGAAAAAAGATACTTTATTGCTTGGAAATGCTAGTGGTCATCTGAGGTTTCAGCAAATTGTCATCTTTTGGCTTTGGCAGGGGTTTGCTACGATGCTGATGGCTGCTGACTGATAAGGGTGGTAGTTGCTAAAGGTTGATATAGATGTGAACATTTCTTAAAATAAGACAATGAAGTTTGCCATGTAGATTGACCCTTTTTATCACAAACCATTTCCCTGTAGCATGCAATCCTGCTTGATAGTATTTTACCCATAATACAATTTTGTTGTTGTTGTTCAGTCAAAGGAAGGATTCTTTTTAATTTTGGGTTTACCACATTTATAGTCATTCTTTAAAAAATACATTTATATCACACAAATAAGTTATATTCATTGTAGAAAAAATACATAATATAGTTACACAATACCACACCTCAGAGGGAAGTCCTGTTGATCTTTTAGTGCCAGTCTTTTTTAATGTTCAAAATATTTGTTATAATTTTGTTTGTGACCCTACAACAACATAGACAGTATGGTTTTAATTTTTTTAATTTACCTGTATTTATTTATTTATTTAAATTTGATCAGAGAAGGACAGAGTGTGTGTGTGTGTGTGTGAGAGAGAGAGAGAGAGAGAGAGAAAGTAAAAAAGCAAGCCAGCTCCAGGACTCGAATTACGGTCAGGCCATGTGGGAATCCAGCATCCTTAACCACCACGCCACCTGCTGGCCCTGGTTTTAAATATTTTTGAGAAAATATTTTCATGTCAACTACTTGAACTGTTAAAAAAATAACACCCAGCACACAATTCCTACATAAACCTTCTCAAATCAGCCCTGCTTACTAAGTATTCTGTGATATATCATCTGCTAGCAAAGATCCGTCTTTTTCTTCCTTCAAAGTCTTCCTCAAGATAATCCTCTGGTTGTGGCTGCTCTTTTGCAATCTCTACTGATTACAATGCTGGACTAGAAAAGTCCAGGTTATTTTATGGTACAAATTCTTTCATACAGCTTCTCTAATCCTCTCTGCCAGGCAGAACTGTCTATGGTGCCAGGCCATCTTTCCAAGAGCTTCTGTTAGCTTGCTTGAGATCTACCTTAGTTCCATAGTTTTCTGCTTAGATCTTCAGATACAACATTTCAGTCAAATCCCTGTCCAATAACGAGTATTTCCAGTTTCTGATTCAAGGCAACAGGTCTAAAATTGAGATAGGCCAGCCATCTGCCGGCCCCTATTGAATTCAATTTTAAGTCACAAGCTGCATTAACCTATACCAAGAGATTCAGTCTGTTCTTTGAAACTTTGAAGCCAAGCATTGACTTTTTTCTAGTTATAAAAGTCCTAGATGGTATCTTCTTTCAATAGAAGGCTGTTTCTTCTATATTGGAATCTATTCTTTAGTGTAGTTACCTTCATCGACTGAACTTATGTAAATAACTATTCTGCCACAAAATAAGAATACTCCCAAATATTTGCCAATTCCAGAGGGGTCAGGGAGGGAGAAAAGTTTATGTTTCCATTTAAAAAACAAACAAACAAACAAACAAACAAGAAGATAAAACATTTTAACAAATTGCTGAACCTATCAACAGCTCAAAAGAAAGCAAAATCCTTAAATTGGGAAAACAAAACATAGTAAAGAAAACAAAAGTAATGTTTTACTCAAAAGCCATAAAATTCTATTTCACCAGTTCAGTCTTATGTAATCAATCTTTCTTCTGTAGAATTTGCAGTGTTACTGTGGTCCAATCTTTCCAGTTAGATCCTAGAACATTCAACTTTATTATTTATATTTCTTGTCCCTGTCATTAAGTTGGTCATTTTCTTGGTTGCCTTTTGTTCTCTTATTTCTGTATGTGCATCTTTAGTTTTCCTGGTAGAGCACTCCTTTCAGAACTTCTTGAAGAGCTGGTCTGGTGTTGGTAAATTCTTTCAGATTTTGTTTATCTGAGAATGTTTTCATCTTTTCTTCCATATGAAGGATAATCTTGCCAGGCATAGTATTTGTGGTTGAAACTATTTTTCACTTCACACTTTGAATATATTTTCTTTCTTTCCTTGCTTACATAGTTTCTGATGAGAGGTCTGGTTAGCCTGATGGGATAACCTTTGTAAGTAACCTGATGTTTCTCTCTTGCCAATTTTAGTATCTTGTTTTTGTCTGTGGATTTGGCCAATCTGCTTATGATGTGCCTTGGAGAAGATCTTCTTGGGTTAATGCTATTAGGGGTCCTTTGTATTTCTTGGGTCTGGAT
>NW_006207899.1:749142-802923 GCF_000334495.1 Tupaia belangeri chinensis
TTTTGTTGAATTTTCAAATTACTAGCTCTTTAATTGTATTTCTGAGCTGTACTACTTTTTTTTTTTATTGCTAACTCACTAATTTTGCTTTTATCTGTGTTAATACATTTCTTCTGCTCTTCCATAGGTTATTTTTAAATTCTTTGTCAACCTTTTGAGTAAGAAGCTTGGTTCATTCATTTTCATTTTTATTCTATAATTATTAATGCTAGAAATTTTTGTTCTCAGAATCACTTGAGAAAATAGCTTTGAAATCATAGTTAAACTTTCAGCAAAGTAAGGATTATCCCACTACTGGCAGAAATTAAAAAAGAAAATCAGAGTTATAGGGGGCCAATAGGTAGCGTGGTGGTTAAAGATGCTGGACTCCCACATGGCTGACCACGATTTAAGTACCAGACCTGGTGGTTTGCTTTCTCACTTTCCCTCTCTCTCTCTCTCTTTCTCTGTCTCTCTCTGATCAAATAGAAAAATAATAATAATAATAAACAAAGTTAAATAAAACAATTCTTAAAAAAAAATTAGAGTTATAAGCTCATGAGTTGAGGCTTCTGGCAGCCCTGGCAGGGAGGAGGGAATGTCACATAAATAGAAACTTCAAACTATTACTTTATTTATATATGTGTGTGTGTGTGTGTGTGTACATATATATTAAAGTTTGCAGACTGTATATGTACTCTTGAGAGAGAGAGAGAAAGAAAGGGAGAGGGATTGTGATCACACCACAATCCCTTCTCCTCCATCACGCCCTCCTTTCAGACTTGGGGAACACACACACACGCGCCCTGCATGTTTCTCAACTTACCAGGACCAGGATTCAATCCACGTGATCAGTCACGTGAATCTTACTGCCTGGCCGTGGGGCTGACTCACTTTATATAATTTTTATTCTTCATATACAACCTATGCATATGTAACAGAAAAGTTCAACCTGAAAAACTAAATTACTAAATTAAAATTAACTTGGTGATAACTCTGGCCTGGATACTTCCAACATATCAAAATCAAGATAACAGTAAAAATAAATTGTCAACACAGGGATGCTGGGCATGTGTGAGTTAATTCTGAATAGTATTTGTCCGTGAGGAATTTTTGTGCCAGTGACCTTTTATCTTGATAGGTTAAGAGTAACTCCCATGCTTTTCTATTAAATTTGTCACAAGAATCACAAAATAAATAAATAAATAAAGATAATGGTTCTTTCCAACAGAAAGAACATGTGCAAACCATGACCAGCTCCTAGTTTTAAAAAGGTTAATTCCTATGAATAGAGATTTAAAACAGCCTAAAATGACTCCTGAAAACAATCTCATACGAGGTGAAAAGGACCATTTTCAAAAAAAATAATGAGCAGGGGAGTCAGCAGATGGCAAAATGGTTATGTCACTGGACTCCCATGAAGTCGACTGTGGCTTGAGTCTTAGACCCAGTGGTTTAAAACTCATGCCGGGCGCATGTGTGTGCATGCCCAAAATCTTGAGAGGAGAATGGAGGAGAAGGGATTGTGGCATGGCCATCCCCTCTGGGAGTGATTTCTCCCTTTTTGTCTCTCTGTCTCTCTAAGTACATGTGACCTATAACAAAAATACCTATTAAAAAAAAATAAGCATGAAAAAAATAGGAATTCTGGGCCACTCCTTGACCTAGTGGTTGGAAAAGCTGAATTCCATGTTGTTGGCTGTCTAGTACAAATTCTGGGCCCATCACTTTGAGAAACATGCTGTGTGATGTGTATGGGTGCTTCAAGTTCTAATAGGATGAAGAAATGGACAAGGATAGATTGTGGCATGACTACACCACATTGGGATGAGAATGCTTTCTTCTTCTTCCTCTCTCTCTGTCTCTTTGTCTCTCTCTGGTATGAACACACACCCTCCAGCAAATAAGGAAAGATATATAATAAGAATTCTGAATAGAGCTAGAATCGGTGAAAACATTGAGTCAGTAATTTAAAATCTATCCATCCACTAATTCATTGTGACACAAATGCAATTTATCATCCAAAATCCATTTACCATGAATAACATACCCTTCTTCTATGATAACGGAATCATAGCTTAGCTGGGTACACTTAATAAGTGTGACAAAATAATTAATAAGCCAGTATGATATGTAGAAGTATTATCACTGTAATTTTGTTATTGTTAACAAGTTCAATATCTGTTACAGTATGTCTTGATAAAATTTACATATAGTGATATGCACAAACTCATTATATAAATATGGACAAATGACCAACCTGTGTAACTCAACTAATACAGAAAAATATTATCACCACAAAACTCACCTTGTGCTCCCTTTCTAGTTCATTTCTACTCCTTTTTTTTTAATTAACTTTATTTATTTATTTATTTATTGAAATTTGACCAGAGAGGGACAGAATGAGAGAGAGAGAAAGGGCAAGTAAGAAAGGAAGTCTCCAGGTCCAGGACTCAAACCGTGGTCAGCCATGTGGGAGTCCAATGCTATTAACCACTACGCCACCTGCTGGACCCCTTTTCTACTCCTTTACCCAGAAAAAAAATCACCATTTTAGAATTTTGTATAAATTAAATCATAAAATATGTACTCTTTTGGTACAGTCCTGCCTTGGAGATATTGTGAGTTTGGTTCCAAACCACTGAAATAAAACGAAAATTAAAATATAGCAAGCCACATGATTTTGTTGGGCTCCCTATGCATATTAAAGTTATGTTCGTACTGTCCTATAGCCTATTAAGTGTACAAGGGCATTATGTCTAGAAAAACAATGTTCATACCTTGATCGAAAAATACCACAGGCCCAGCTGTGGTGTTACACAGGTAGTGCCACCACTTGGGAGACTGGAAACCATATGGAAGACATGAGTTTGGTTCTTGGGCCAACCTAAATACACCAGTATAGTTGCATATGCCTGTAATCCTAGCTAATTGGGAAGCAGGTGCAGGATAACAAACAATAAGACTTTCACAAATACCTATCTCTGTCTCTCTCCCTTTACCTTTTCCTCTTTTATAAAGGGGGAAAAAAGATACTTTATTGCTTGGAAATGCTAGTGGTCATCTGAGGTTTCAGCAAATTGTCATCTTTTGGCTTTGGCAGGGGTTTGCTACGATGCTGATGGCTGCTGACTGATAAGGGTGGTAGTTGCTAAAGGTTGATATAGATGTGAACATTTCTTAAAATAAGACAATGAAGTTTGCCATGTAGATTGACCCTTTTTATCACAAACCATTTCCCTGTAGCATGCAATCCTGCTTGATAGTATTTTACCCATAATACAATTTTGTTGTTGTTGTTCAGTCAAAGGAAGGATTCTTTTTAATTTTGGGTTTACCACATTTATAGTCATTCTTTAAAAAATACATTTATATCACACAAATAAGTTATATTCATTGTAGAAAAAATACATAATATAGTTACACAATACCACACCTCAGAGGGAAGTCCTGTTGATCTTTTAGTGCCAGTCTTTTTTAATGTTCAAAATATTTGTTATAATTTTGTTTGTGACCCTACAACAACATAGACAGTATGGTTTTAATTTTTTTAATTTACCTGTATTTATTTATTTATTTAAATTTGATCAGAGAAGGACAGAGTGTGTGTGTGTGTGTGTGAGAGAGAGAGAGAGAGAGAGAGAGAAAGTAAAAAAGCAAGCCAGCTCCAGGACTCGAATTACGGTCAGGCCATGTGGGAATCCAGCATCCTTAACCACCACGCCACCTGCTGGCCCTGGTTTTAAATATTTTTGAGAAAATATTTTCATGTCAACTACTTGAACTGTTAAAAAAATAACACCCAGCACACAATTCCTACATAAACCTTCTCAAATCAGCCCTGCTTACTAAGTATTCTGTGATATATCATCTGCTAGCAAAGATCCGTCTTTTTCTTCCTTCAAAGTCTTCCTCAAGATAATCCTCTGGTTGTGGCTGCTCTTTTGCAATCTCTACTGATTACAATGCTGGACTAGAAAAGTCCAGGTTATTTTATGGTACAAATTCTTTCATACAGCTTCTCTAATCCTCTCTGCCAGGCAGAACTGTCTATGGTGCCAGGCCATCTTTCCAAGAGCTTCTGTTAGCTTGCTTGAGATCTACCTTAGTTCCATAGTTTTCTGCTTAGATCTTCAGATACAACATTTCAGTCAAATCCCTGTCCAATAACGAGTATTTCCAGTTTCTGATTCAAGGCAACAGGTCTAAAATTGAGATAGGCCAGCCATCTGCCGGCCCCTATTGAATTCAATTTTAAGTCACAAGCTGCATTAACCTATACCAAGAGATTCAGTCTGTTCTTTGAAACTTTGAAGCCAAGCATTGACTTTTTTCTAGTTATAAAAGTCCTAGATGGTATCTTCTTTCAATAGAAGGCTGTTTCTTCTATATTGGAATCTATTCTTTAGTGTAGTTACCTTCATCGACTGAACTTATGTAAATAACTATTCTGCCACAAAATAAGAATACTCCCAAATATTTGCCAATTCCAGAGGGGTCAGGGAGGGAGAAAAGTTTATGTTTCCATTTAAAAAACAAACAAACAAACAAACAAACAAGAAGATAAAACATTTTAACAAATTGCTGAACCTATCAACAGCTCAAAAGAAAGCAAAATCCTTAAATTGGGAAAACAAAACATAGTAAAGAAAACAAAAGTAATGTTTTACTCAAAAGCCATAAAATTCTATTTCACCAGTTCAGTCTTATGTAATCAATCTTTCTTCTGTAGAATTTGCAGTGTTACTGTGGTCCAATCTTTCCAGTTAGATCCTAGAACATTCAACTTTATTATTTATATTTCTTGTCCCTGTCATTAAGTTGGTCATTTTCTTGGTTGCCTTTTGTTCTCTTATTTCTGTATGTGCATCTTTAGTTTTCCTGGTAGAGCACTCCTTTCAGAACTTCTTGAAGAGCTGGTCTGGTGTTGGTAAATTCTTTCAGATTTTGTTTATCTGAGAATGTTTTCATCTTTTCTTCCATATGAAGGATAATCTTGCCAGGCATAGTATTTGTGGTTGAAACTATTTTTCACTTCACACTTTGAATATATTTTCTTTCTTTCCTTGCTTACATAGTTTCTGATGAGAGGTCTGGTTAGCCTGATGGGATAACCTTTGTAAGTAACCTGATGTTTCTCTCTTGCCAATTTTAGTATCTTGTTTTTGTCTGTGGATTTGGCCAATCTGCTTATGATGTGCCTTGGAGAAGATCTTCTTGGGTTAATGCTATTAGGGGTCCTTTGTATTTCTTGGGTCTGGATATTTGAATGCTTCTCTAGATTTGGAAAGTTTTGTTCCAGGATTTCATGGAATAAATTATCAATGCCCTTATTAGTTTCTTCCTCTTCAGGGATACTAATCATCCAGATGGTTGGGCACTTAATGTTATCTAGTATTTCTCATATAGTATTCTCTCTCTCTCTCTTTTTTTTTTTTTTGGTTATTTCCTCAGTTTCTTTGGTTGTTTTTTCTAAATTAGAGGTTTTGCCTTCAACATCTGAGATTCGATCTTTTGCATGGGCTAATTTGCTTTTAATATTTTTGAGGGAAGTTTTGATTTCCTATATTGCAGCCTTCGTCTCTAACAGCTCCATTTGATTCTTTTTTATGCTGTGTATTTCTTCTTTCAGGTCATGGAAGAACTTCAACACCTCCTGGAACTCATTGTGTCTTTTCTCCTGCATCTTCTGGAGTTCATTGTCTCTTAGCTCTTGCATCTCATTTAGCTTTGTCACTATGAATATTCTGAATTCTCTAACAGACATTTCCACAAGTTCCTCTGTACTGTGTGGATGGTGAAGGATTGTTCTTTTCTCTTAGGGGAGAGATATTGTCTTAGTTTCTCATATTTCTTGTGCCTCAGCAGTGGTTTCTGGTCATTCTATGACTAAACCTATCCTCTACTTGTCTGAGTGTTTTGGGGGTCTAGAAGATGAGGCTTATTTAGAGCATAGTTTTGGTCACCTTGGCCCCTCAATAGAGCTTTTTTCAAAATTATAGTCAACCCTCTCGTAGTCTGTCCCTGCTTTATCAACTAAATTTCAAAGTCATTTAAACAATGTTCACAACCTCTTCACTAGGCGTAGATTGCCTTACAAAAAAACCCACTTTTTTCATTCATCCTGAGTAGCAACTATTCATTTATCAAGTTTTTCTTTTTCTTTCTTTGAATTTTTTGGCTTTATTTATTCATTTTCTTTCAAAATTTTATTTATTATTGTTTTATTTTTGGTTTGGGTTTTTCTTCAAATTTTGCCATGGAATTATAGCAACTCAGTCACACCTTCAGGCTCCATTTCTAATTCTATTTGCTATTTCCATCACATCTGCAGTCACTTCTTCAACTGAACCCCTCAAAGTCATCCCATGAGGGTTGTAATCTCTCTGGTGAGTGCATACACCCTATGGCAAAAATCTCTTTTAAAAAATGGATTAAGAAGAAAGAATAAAGGTAGTATGAATATTCTTGCATGTGTCTGTTTATAGACATATATTTTTATTTCTTGGGAGTAAATTTTACTTTTTACTCGAAAATATTTAATTGGTATTTTTGAAGAATATTTTTACTGGATATAAATTTATGTGTACAGTACTTTCTTCTAACCCTTTACAAATATTGTGCTGCTGGGCCCAGCATATGGCATGGCAGTTAAGGTGCTGGACTCTCACATGGGTGACTGAAAGATCCAACATGCCCAACCACTGTTTGAGTACTGGTCCTGACAGCTTGAAAAACACACTGGGCAAGTGTATGCATGCCCAAAATCCTGACAGGATGGAGAAATGGAGGAAAAAGGACTGTGGCATGACCAGACAACATTGGGGCGGGGGAATACTTTCAGTCTCTCTCTCTCTCGCTCAAGTACATATGCCCTCTGACAATTAAAAAATAATAAAAGTGGGACCAGCAGACAGTATAATGGTTACATTGCTGGACTCCCATGTAGTCGTCTACAGTTTGAGTTCTGAACCCAGCAGCTTAAAACACACTGGGCGTGTGTGCGTGCGTGCCCAAAATCCTGAGAAGAGAAGGGAGAAGGGATTGCTCCATGGCCATCCCCCTTTGGGGGGGTGGTTTAATTTCTCACTTTCTGTCTCTCCAGCGAGTGCATGCACTTCATTAAAAGTGAATGGAATTACTTTAGAGTCTTGTGAGATGATTGTCCAAGGCCTAATATACATAAATTAGATTTCTAGAAAGGGAAGAATGTAAGAATAAGAATAAAACATTGACTTAACAATTTGTTGACAACTTAAATGTATAGACTCAAGAACCTAAGATATCCCCAAGCAGAAAATTATAAAGAACACCATACCATAATTGAATTTCTACCAATCAAAGATAAAGAGAAACTCCAGAGACCCAGCTATGATATTGCTCAGGTAGTCACACCACTTAGGAGACTGGAAGTCACATGGGAGACACGAGTTTGGTTACCAAACCAACCTGAACATGTCCAACCTGAACGTGTCAAGCACAGTTGTGTGTACCTGTAATTCTAACTAAATGGGAGGCTGTCATAAGAGGACTGTTAAACTGTGAGACCCTGTCAAAAATGCCTTTCTATATCCTTTTCTCTTTCTATCCCCCCTTCCCCTCTCGTAGAGGAAAAAAAGAAAGTTTTTTTTTTTTGGTACAAAATTATTTTACTTCACTTTATTTTAATTTGACCAGAGAGGGACAGAGAAAGGAAAAAAAAAAAAAAAAGTAAGAAAGAAAGCTGCCAGGGCTGGGACTTGAACCATGGTCAGCCATATGGAAGTCCAGTGCTCCTCACCACCATATCGCCTGCCAGCCCCCCCAAAAGAAAGTCTTTAATGTACACCCACAACCCCACACATATATAACCTTCCCCACTATTGACATCCTCCACCAGAGTGTACATTTGCTGCAATCAATGAACCTACGGTGACACTTAATTTACATTAACGTTCACTCTTGGAGTGCATTCCATAGGTTTTGACAAAAATATAAAGACCACAAGGTCTGTCTTCTTAGTATCAAACAGAACAGTCATGTGGCCTCAGAAAGACTCTATGTGCTGCTTATTTATCCCTATCTCCTCCGGACTATGGATCCTTTTACCGTCTCCATAATTTTGCCTTTTCTAGAATGTCATATAATTGTAATTGTATAGGATGTAGCCTTTTCTTTTTTTTTAAAGAATTATTTTTATTTAACTTTATTTATTATTATCATTATTACTTTTCAGTTTGATCAGAGAGAGACAGAGAGAGAGAGAGGAAGTGAGAAAGCAAGTCACCAGGTCCGAGACTTGAACCGTGGTCCGCCACGTGGGAGTCCAGCGCCCTTAACCACCATGCCACTTGCCGGCCCCAGGATGTAGCCTTTTCAAATTGGCCTTTTGCATTTAGTAGCACACATCCAAGTTTCCCTCTTGTCTTTCATGACTTGGTAGCTCATTTCTTTATTTCGCTGCTTCTCATATGTTGCCAGGTATTGATCTGCCTCTGGCTTCTGCCTGATTTTGCTTACTCTCCAGTTCATTTAGGTAGCTGTGTTTTAAGCATTGTTTGTTTGTTTTTATCATGTATGTGTATTAAATGGTTAGATTGGGGGCCGGCAGGTGGTGTGATGGTTAGGGGCACTTGACTCACACATGACCAACCACTGTTTGAGCCCTAAACCCAGCGGCTTGCTTTCTTGCTTTCTCTCTCTCACTCTGTTCCTCTCTGGTCAAATTAAAATAAATAAATAAATAAATAAATAAAAGTAAGGTTAAAAAAATTCTAAAAAATAAAAAAATAAATAAATGGTTAATCTGATGCCGATGTGGAGAATTCATAGAAAGCCCCAAGTAACAGACTGAATAAGGATAGCCTAAAGTGGGACAATGATAAGAATTTATGAAAGAGGAAAAAGGTTGAGATTATGTAAGAGCTCATCTTTGCCTAACTCTGAACTGCCACGTTTGACCCACCCAAATTTTTCTCCGTATATGGGGAGGAAGTTGAGGAATCTAGTTAGTGGTGGCCAGCATTATTGATTACTTCTCATGTAAAATTCATAAATGAGGCAAAAATGAAGAGAACTGCCTATAGTTTTAAGCAAAAATATCCCTTTTTTTGAGAGAGAGTTTTTGTTTTGTTTTGTTTTTGCTATAGGTTGTGTGCTTTCAACAGAGACAGAGAACAGAAAGCGAGAAATCACCCCTCAGGGGGATGGCCACACCGTAATTCCTTCTCTTCCATTCTCTTTTCATGATCTTGGGCACAGAAGCATACACATCCAGCCCTAGTTTTAAGCTGCTGGGTGCAGGACTCGAACTGCTATCAACTATGTGAGAGTCCAGTGACATAACCATTACGCCATCCCCTTGTCCCAAACAAAAATATTCTTATCCCACTTCTTCTCATATTACAGTACACAGAACACATCCAAGCACTCCATGAAGTACTGTTATGTTTGGTTGCAGAGATGCATTATATCAACTGGGAATTTCATCAGCTACTAGCAATAGATACCTACCTAACTACAATGATCTAAACATATGAGTATTTACTCTTTTAAAAATGTTCAGAAATGGTTGAACCACACTGGTATGACATTCCACAAAGACAAAAGGAAACTAGATATTTCTTTCTGCAGTGCCTTTCTTAAAGCAAGGCTTCCATTCTCACAGTCAAAAGTTGGCCACTGGAATTGCAACCACCTTGCATCTATTCTAGGCAGGAATCAGCAGAACAGCAAGGAGCAAACAGATTCATACAAGCTTTCTGTTAATAAAAACCTTCTAATAAATCCCATCCTATAACTTCTGCTAATATCTCTCAGTTACACAGTCGTGGTGCCAGTACACAGTTACAAAACCATCCTTATCTGCAAAAGAGGCTGTCGAGTGCATTTTTGAAGCTGGGGCCATTGGCACCTTGAATAGAGCTGAGATTATGTTATTAAGGATAAAGAGGAAAATGGCTACTGAATAAGCAAACAGCTGTCACTGTCATATGCACCAGATGATTTAGTCAGAGCTCCCTCAGCCAACTCAAGCAAAACAAAAACAAAACAACAAAAGAAAAAAAAACAAAACATGGAAAACGTATATTAAACTTGAAGTATCACTATATTTAGGCTTACCCATTTTAGGTGTTTAACTGATCTTTGAGAAATTGCTTCCTTTAATCTCTCAGTTCTGCTTTTCCTGAGTTGGGAACAAGTTTAGATATATTCTTTCCTCATGGTAGCAAATGAGCTACTAGAAAGATTAGGCTGGTTTTTAAAATTTTTATTTGTTGTTATTATTATTATTGTTATTAATTTGACCAGAGAGAGACAGAGAGAAAGGGAAAGTGAGAGAGCAAGCTGCCAGATCTGGAACTCGAACTGCTGTCAGCCATTTGGGAGTCCAGCAACCTAACCACTGTACTACCTGCCAGCCCCTAAGACCAGGCTTTTGGGACCAGCGAATGGTACAATGGTAGCATTGCTGGGCTCCCACGTAGTCAATCATAGTTTGATTCCTAGACCTGGCAGCTTAAACTCATGCCAGGCATGGGTGCATGTGTGCCCAAAATCCCTAGAGGAGAATTGAAAAGGGATTATGATGTGGTCATGCCCCTCCCCCCCAGGGGGGATGATTTCTTCCTATCTCTCTGTCCTTCCTGCGAGCGCATGCGTCCTATAGCAAAAATCTCTCTGAAATAAAAAATGACTTTTCTTTTTTTAGAAAAAAAAAAAAGCCTTTTAGAATGAAAGGCTTTCATTCTCTTAGTTCAGCATTTCTAGTGGAAAAAGATCACATTTCTTAACAATTTTAGTATGAGTCATGAGAGGGACTGCTGGTCCACAGTTATCACGTGTCCATTCCTGAGCCAATCCCTCTAGACAGGGTATGTTCTGTTCTCCTTGATCAGATCTCTTCATGAACCTCATTCCCCTAGGTCATTCCCAGTTAAATCACAAGAACTGAGTTGGAAAGGTATCTCTAAAGGACACTCAGCATGCTGATGCCAAAAAGTGGGCACATAGATGCCAGGCAGGCAAATATACAAGAGGGTCTTTAAAAGGTCCATGGAAAATATGTACTATTAAAAAAAAAATACATGGGATTTAAAGGATTTTTTTGCACCAAAATAAACTCATACTTTAATTCCATTTTCCATTAAATTTTTAAAATGTATTTATTTAATTTTATTTATATTATTTTAAAATTTGTTCTAGGGCATGGGGTCTCACTAGAGAGACAGAGTAAGAGAATGAGAAAGCAAGCTGCTAGGTCTGGGACTCAAACTGGTTGGCCATGTGAGAATCTAGCACCTCAACCACCATACTACCTACTGGCCCCTCCATTAATTTTTTTATATCCCCTCATAGCATGCCTGGTGGAGGGGTAGAAAGCTGGAATATAAAAATAATTTAGGCACTTCTATAACTGAAAAGGCAAAATAGAGAAATTAATGGAGATTTAGTAAATTCTTTCCATGTGATCCTACTGTATTAAATAATATTCTCCAATACAATGTCCACAGGGAGAAAGTATACCACAAGCCAATGTTGGTAATGCTTTGAGCTTTACAAAAAGCATTTACACTTCTAAAACAACAGCCAAAATAACAAGAAGAGGATTTGCATAAGTATACTATTTATAGGGGTGCTTATTTATGGTACTTTTTAATACCTAAATCATGAAGATTCAAAGAGATGCACAATCATAACTTAATCCTTTCAACACTCTGTAATATAAGCTCTGGGAAAAAGATTATGAGAATAGGGTACAAGGCAATGATGTGGCTTTTTCCAAGGTCATGAATTCAATCGGCAGCCAACCAAAGCTGCTGACTCCCAAAATATATGACTCATTCTTTTCCACATCTCCATACCTTATTTTAGTTTATCACAATGATTGGTCTTTTTTAGCATTTATTTTTATAGGTAATTGGCAGAAAATAAAAATGGCCATATGTTTGAAACTCAGCATCATCTCCTCTAGGGAAATAATAAGCAAAAGAGGAGAGCACAAATACTCAAATGAAGAAACATGGGGCACAGCAAAAAAAAAAAAAAGTCTATGGAGAAAACTTAACAGTGGCTAAAAATAAACCATAGTGGAGTCTAAATTGGGGTATCAGAACTTCCCAATGTTCCACCTAGCAGTAAATACACTTAATTATCTTTTTTTCTTTTAACATAACTTTTCACTTACAGAAAAATTTCAAGCACTTTACAAAGAATTTCAGAAAAATCTCTACCCAGATTTTCTGAATGTTAACTTTTATTATACTCACATTCCTCTTTCCCATCTCCTCTTTCCCCTGCTCTCTCTTCTCTTTTACTATCTCCCCTTTCCTCTCTCCTTCCCTGTCTCTTTGTGTACACACACACACATTTCCTGAATCATTTTCCTGTAATATTCTTTAGTGTGTATTTTCTAAATCCAAGGACTTTCTTTAAAGAAAGATTTTTGCAATAGGGCATGTGCATTCACCAGAGAGACAGAAAGTGAGAAATCACCCCCCCGACACACACACATACACACACAGAGGGGATGGCCATGTAGCAATCTCTTCTTCTCTAGTCTCCTCTCAGTACTTTGGGCATATGTGCACATGCATCCTGAGTGAGTTTCAAGCCACTGAGTCCAGGACTCAAACTGTGGTTGACCACATAGGCATCCAGTGTCTTAACCACTACACCACCTGCTGGCTCCATCAAGGACACTTTTTTTTTTTTTTTTTTTTGGAGAGGTTTTTGCTATAGGGCTCGTGCACCCGCCAGAGAGCCAGACAGAAAGTGAGAAATCACCCCCCCACCTCCACCAAGGAGGGGATGGCCATGCTGCAATCCTTTCTCCTCCATTCTCCTCTCGGGATCTTGGGCATGCACGCACATGTGCCTGGCGTGAATTTAAGCCACTGGGTCCAGAACTCGAACTGCAGTCGACTCTGTGGGAGTCCAGAGACATAGCCATTATGCCACCTGCTGGTCCCGGTAATTTCAGAAGGTGCATGTGTTCACCAGAGGCGGGGATGGGGAGAAAGCACCTCCCAATGAGGCATGGTCATGTGACAATCCCCTCTTCCATTACTCCACCATATTGGGCTTTTAGGCATATATATATGTACATGTGCCTACCTGGAGTATCTTCTCAAGTCTCTGGTCTGGGACTTGAACCACCAAGATGGCCTTGTAGGAACTGGCTTCCCCGATTACAGGTCGTGGGGCAGCCTCCCTACCTACTTTCTACTTCCAAAGATGCAGTAAGTCATTACTACACCTAACTAGTGAATAGTGTTGGTGCTTCCCACACCAAACCTGGCTGGCCTAGCTGTTAGGAGCATTAGCTACTAATAACTCACAGCTGGCCTCATCTCAGGAGAATGGGTCTTTTCCCCTCAGCAGAACAGGACACTAGGAAGGCCTACCTATAAGAATTATAGAGCCCATCTAAAATTGACCTACATGGGGTACCAAACTTGACCCCCTTTCTCAGGTGAGATTAGAGTTTCCCACAGGACTAGACTGAAAGTAATGCCTTGATTAGACTACACCCTTGTTGAACTTTTCCCTCCTGTATTACCCTGCCTTCCTTCCCCACTTCTGAAAGCACTCTCTCAACTAATTATTTCAGTGAAAATCCCCATCCCAGCCTCTGCTTCTAGGGAACTTGGCATAGATAATACCTCATAATGGGCACCAGCAAATCTTTGTGGACTGAATGAGCATCTGAGTGGAGTTCATCTATTTCATGTTAATCATAAGAGGTATAGACATAGGTTAAGAATGCTTCACATAGCTTTCAATAACTCTCTGTTGACAATATTTCATAGCAAGTACTATAAACATGTCTATAAATCTGCCTCTGTCCCTTTCTGATAAAAGGAATTAATTCCTTCCCACAAGGAGTTTCCTCAGATGCGAATTTAATGTTTAGTAGAGGATGGGCTAGCTCTAACCACTAACCCAAGTGATCAAAGTAATAAACTCATTATTTAGGAAGGAAAGGAAGGCTGACAGCTCATATCAGAGTTCAACACCTTTGATTAATTATTTATTTCTAATATGAGAGGGTACATTATCAACTTATTAGCAATACGGTATTAAGAATGCATGAGAAGACAATGCAGTAAGTGCCGGAATGTGATGCTAAGTTTCAATTATTCAGTGGTAGAAATGAGTAATATAAATGAGTGGGCTGGAAAGGTTTATACAGTTTGTACCCAACCACAGCAAATAGACAAAACTCTCATTTATGAACATATTTTCTTTTAACTAATAGCTCAGCCTTTTTTTTTTTCCCCCTTAAGTGGAAAAAGCAGTTGTGTAAGTTTTTAAATTTTTCACTGGAGAAAATACTCTGTAATTACTCTTCAGAACAATTGCAAAAACAAGAGTTGCTCTTGTTTTGTAAAAACAGTAAATTCCTGCATACCACAACTTAGATTTTAGGTCCTTTGGCTCTTGGACCTTGTTCTCTTCTTAGCTCTAGCTGCAATACATTATCAGTCCGCTGGCCTCAATTATTGTATTTCAGTGGGTGTTGAGGATCTGCTTGGAGATTGCTAGGTACTGAGGATCTGTTTGGAGATCAATAGGACATTAGGACATTCTCAATTAAATGTAGTATAAGTTTCTCTACTTTTGCTTTTTTTTTTTTTTTTAAGAGGTTTTTACCTTAGGGCCCATTTCCCCCACAGGAGAAAGAGAGAGACAGTGAGAGGGAAAGTCAGAAATATCCCCTGGGGTGGGGGGAGAGGCCACACTGCAATCCCTTCTTCTCCATTCTCCTTCCAAGATCTTGGGCACACATGCACATGCACCCAGTGTGATTTTCAAGTCACCAGGTCTAGAACCGCAGATGGCCATGTGGGAGTCCAGTGATGTAAACTCTGCACCATCTGTGAGCCGCCTACTTTTGCTTTTGTTTTTCTTGCGCTATTGCCTTTGAACTGAAAAAAAAATGTTTTCCATTAGTACTTTTTCTGTGATTATAAACTACATTTACATATTCCTGAGTGGTTTTGTGTATTATATTACAAACAAACTCTGTAAAGATCTGTTTTAGCCACCATGAAGAGAAACACATTTTTTTCTTTTGTTTGTTGAATAATATATGTATATATATATATATATATATTCCTCTGCTTATTAGAAAATATAAGATCTATAGAACCAGTTAAGTCTCAATATTCTAAACTTGAGTAACATGGCTCTTTCTTAAAACATTTCTGTTCCACACAATGCCTAGCATATAGTAGGCACTTTTTGACACATGTTGAACAAAATGTTGAACACTGTCTTACTGATTTGCTATGGCTAACTGCCATAACAGAGTAACACACTCACTAGATGACTTAAAGAATAGAAATGTATTTCTCACCGTTCTGGAGGCTAGACGTCCAAGATCAGAGTGTCTGCGGGGCTGGTTAAGTTCTTCTGTGGCCTCTTTCCATGGCTTGCAGATGACCACCTTCCTGCTGTATCCTTTCATGGTCTTTTTTCTATGCTTGTGTATATGTCTCTCTCTTAACATCTTTTTATAAGGACATCATTCATTTTGTGTTAGGGCTCACCCATAGACTGTCGACGGAAAAAACGTCCAAGATCAGAGTGTCTGCGGGGCTGGTTAAGTTCTTCTGTGGCCTCTTTCCATGGCTTGCAGATGACCACCTTCCTGCTGTATCCTTTCATGGTCTTTTTTCTATGCTTGTGTATATGTCTCTCTCTTAACATCTTTTTATAAGGACATCATTCATTTTGTGTTAGGGCTCACCCATAGACTGTCGACGGAAAAAATAACCAACTGTAAAATTAATAATTAATAATTAATGTGGTTTATTTCCAAGCCAACTGTGAGTGACCTAGGCCAGAGAAGAAGCATACATGCCTTTTCTCGGGGTGATCATGTACAGAGGTTCCTTTTATTTGTTTGAGACTGACAGACAACATTTAGTGAAAAGATTTTCCATTGGTCTGGTCCAAAAAGGCGGGACATGTAGAAGGGGGGGGCTTGTAGGTTATAGTAGGTGGGTTCCACAATTCTTAGGTTGGTGATTGGAAGGGAAGATCCGTGTCTCAGTTTAAGAAAGGCTTAATCTACATCTCAAGGAAAAGGGAAGTTCTGTGTCTTGGGGAGAGATAAGCACAAGAATATACTGTAATCGGTTGAAATATACATCTCAGAGATACTATGCCAAGGATGGAAGGTAGGAAGAATCCTGTTCATAGAAAATAAATGGTCTGCTAATGTTTGTGGGCATGACTTTCCCTGTCCCCTTTCGAAAAGATTTTGGAAAAATAGGAAAAGTAGTCAGACTTCTGTCCACAGACCCTTATCTAAATGATCTCTCTTTTTTTTTTTTAAGAGGTTTTTGCTATAGGGTGCATGCGCTTGCCAAACAGACAGAGACAGAGAGACAGAAAGCGAGAAACCACCCCCCGGGGGGGATGGCCACGCCACAATCCCTTCTCCATTCTCCTCTGGGGATCTTGGGCATACACGCACATGCACCTGGAATGAGTTTAAGCCACCGGGTCTGGGATGCAAACCACTGTCGAGTACATGGGAGTCCAGGGACATAGCCATTATGCTAACTGCTGGTCCCTATCTAAATGATCTCTTTAAAGGCCCTATCTCTGTAGTCACATTTTAAGCTACTATGAAGATAGCTTAGGTTTCATCACATGAATTTTGGAAGCAGACAATTCAGCCTTTAATAATCCTTGATATTGGTCTCCTTATTTTGACTCTTATCAAGATTATGTACTAAAAGAAAATTAAAGATAAGTACTAAAATAGTTTTAAAATAAGAGAGGTGAATTATAAAATCGCCCACTTTCTACCCATTTGTTTGGAAAATCATGTATATTAATTACAACCTAGTAGTTGTTATAAGCTATATTAACATCCCATTTGGGCAGAAACAAACATTAATGAGGCAGATGAGATAAACTGAGCTCTCCTTTCTCAAAGTCTCCATGTAAATAGAGTTTATAACCCTCTGATTAAAATAAATTGGGGCTTTTTCTCTTTTATAAAGGGAATGTTTACAAAACTTGAAACATTTATTTGGAATTGGAATATATTATGTATTGTGTTTCATAAACAACCAAGATAATCATTTTACCTTTTCTGTATATGAATTAAATGATAGAATTACTTTGAATGTGACTTAAGTGAGGAAAAATCTTGGGGTGTTTTTCACAAGAGTGCTATTCTTTGTTTTAATCATAATTAAGGCATTCATTTAAATAAGAAACTTCTCCCATCTAACAAATGAGAAGACAAAAAGTTAGAACAAACTGCACATCAGAATTCTGATGCTCTTTTCTAAACCAAAAAAAAAAAAAAAAAGATTAAGATTATCATATTATAGGGGCCGCCAGGTGGTATGGTGGTTAGAGGCGCTGGATTCCCCCATGGCAGACCACATTCAAGTCCCGGACATTGCGGCTTGCTTCCTTGCTTTCCCTTTCTCTCTCTCTGTCTCTCTCTGGTCAAATTAAAAAATAATAACAACGGTCTTGCAGGAGCGCTGAGCTAAGGATGAGCGGAGAGGAGAACCCAGCTAGCAAGCGCACGCCAGTGCAGGACGTACAGGGCGACGGGCGCTGGATGTCCCTGCACCATCGTTTTGTGGCAGACAGCAAAGATAAAGAACCTGAAGTCGTTTTTATCGGAGACTCCTTGGTCCAACTAATGCACCAGTGTGAGATCTGGCGGGAGCTCTTCTCTCCTCTGCACGCACTTAATTTTGGCATTGGTGGTGACAACACACAGCATGTACTGTGGCGGCTGGAGAATGGGGAGCTGGAACACATCCGGTCCAAGATTGTGGTGGTCTGAGTGGGCACCAACAACCATGGGCACACAGCAGAGTAGGTGGCTGGCGGCATCAAGGCCATTGTGCACCTGGTGAACCAGCGGCAACCTCAAGCCCGGGTAGTGGTGCTGGGCCTGCTTCCAAGAGGCCAGCACCCCAATCCACTTAGGGAGAAGAACCGATGGGTGAACGAGCTGGTACGGGCAGCGCTGGCTGGCCATCCACGGGCCCACTTCCTAGATGCTGACCCTGGCTTCGTGCATTCAGACGGCACCATAAGCCACCATGACATGTACGATTACCTGCATCTGAGCCGCCTGGGCTACACACCTGTCTGCCGGGCCCTGCACTCCCTGCTTCTGCGCCTGCTGGCCCAAGACCAGGGCCAAGGTGTCCCTCTACCCGAGCCCACACCCTAAGCACCCTGCTTGTCACATTAAATTCTCCTTTCAGTAAAAAAAAAAAAAACACAAAAAAAACCAACAATTGAAATTAAATAAACAAATGATTTTAAAAAAGATTATCATATTATAACATCCTGGGGAAAATGGAAAGCAAGGAATAAGTGTTTTGTGTATCATATATGCAAATACGTGATCCACATCATTTATTAGAAAAAGTCTATGTCGACTTTATAAAATGTGAAGAATATCTTATCAATGGCAACTTTAGAAAATATACAATTATCTTAGCCATTGATGTTGAGTTGAGGCTGTTCAACTTGAAGAACTATAGAAAGTATTTAATCAGGCTGAGGAAGTTTCTATCTATTTTACCTTGTTGTAAATGTTTATCATGGATAGATGTTGAATTTTATCAAGTGCTTTTTCTTTCCTTTTTTTTTTTAGAGAGAGCTTTTTGCCATAGGGCACATGTGCTCACCAAAGAGACAGAAACAGAGAGACAAAAAGTGAAAAATCACCTTCTGGGGGGATAGCCATGCTGCAATCCCTTCTCCATTCTCCTCTCAGAATTTTGTGCATGTATGCATATGCGCCCAGCAAGGGTTTTAAGCCACCAGATTTGGTACTCAAACTGGTTGACTATGTGGGAGCCCAGCAATGTAGCCCTTCTAACCGGTTGACTATGTGGGAGCCCAGCAATGTAGCCATTCCGCCATTTGCTGGTTTGTTCAAGTGCTTCTTCTGTATTGACTGATCTGATCATGTGGAGTTTCTTTACATGGTTAATATAATAAATTACAATGATCAATTTTTGAATTTTGAGCCAGTCCTGCATTTCTGGTATAAACCCTACTTGCTTGTCATGTATATACTGTTGGATCTTATGTGTTAATATTTTTTTAATGATTTGTGATGGTTTATTTTGTCTGTCGACTTGATTGGAATAAAGAATACCTAAAAATATGAATATGTGTTACTCTTAGTATGTCCATGAGAGTGTTTCCAGATCAGATGAACATGTGGATCTAAGGAAGCTAGATGTGGAAGATCCACACTCAACGTGGATGGCATGATTCAATTAACAAGGGACCCAGAGAGAATAAATACACCACACTCATGGACCTCCTATGAAACAGAGCAAGATAGAATTTTTTCTGTTGCCTCAGATACCAGAAATTATGACTCATTTTCTTTGGGACTCCAGGACTTATGCTAGTGGTCTCCCAGGTTCTCAGGCTTTTTGCTTCAGACTGAGTAAACTTTGTTAGTTTCCCTGCCCCTGAGGCCTTCAGATTTGAACTGATCCATACCACCAGAATCTCCAGATCTCCAGCTTGCACATGGCCTATTGAAGGACTCCTCAGCTGCTGTAATTATGTGAGCTAATTTTCCCAATAAATCCCTTCTTATATATTTATACAAATTGATTGTTTCTGTGTCCATAGAGAATACGGACTAACATAAGATTTTTGTGTCTTGAAGAGATTGTATAGAATTTCTCTTATTTCTTCTTTAAATATTTGGTAGAATTCTCTAGTGAAACAAGTCTGGCCTGAATATTTCTTTCCTAGAAGTTTTTAAACTATAGATTCATTTTTTAAAACAGGTATAGGACTATTCCATTACCTATTTGTGATAGTTTGAATGTACCCTCCAAATTGCATATTGAAATTTAACTGCCACTTTAACAATGTTGAGGGGCAGGACGTTTAGGACTGATTATGTCATGAGGACTCTGCCATCATGAATGGATTAATACCATTGTCTTGGGAGTAGGTTGGTTATCATGTGAGTAGGTTCCTGATGAAAAGGCAGTTCATCTTGATTTTCTCTGTCTCACAAGCTCATGTCCATCTTCTGCCATTCTGCCATTGGATGATTCTCACCAGATGCCAGCACCATGCTTTTGGAATTCCTACCTTCCAGAACATTCTGAGCCACATAAACTCTGTTCTTTTTTTTTTTTTTTTTTTGAGAGAGATTTTTGCTATAGGGTGTGTGTGTGATCGTCAGAGGGACAGAGAGAGAGACAGAAATTCAGAAAGCAAGAAATCACCCCCAGGGGCGATGGCCATGCCACAATCCCTTCTCCATTCTCTTCTCAGGATTTTGGGTATGCACCCAGATGAACCTGGCATTGAATTTTAAGCCTCTGGGTCCAGGACTTGAACCGTGGTTGACTACATGGGAGTCCAGCGATGTAACCATTACATCATCTGCTGATCCCTAAAGTTCTGTTCTTTGTAAATTACCCAGTCTGTGTTTTTTTTTATAGCAACAAAAAATGGAATAGGACACTATTTCACCCTAAATGAGTTGTGGTAGTTTGCAGTTTTCAAGAATTGCTCCTTTTCATTACATATGCATAAGTTGTTAAATTTACATATATTGAATTATTTCTAGTAGTCCCTTTTTTTATTGTCTGTGCAGTCTGTAATGATATACCCTTTTTCATTCTTGATATGAATACTTTGTGCCACTCTCTTTGTCTTGCTGGTGGCTTATCAATTTTACTTATTATTTGAAGAACTACCTTTTGAGCTAGCCCATAGCTTAGTGGTTAAGGGAGTCAGATTACACATAACCAATGACAGTTCAAATCCTGGACCTGGCAGCTTGAAAAGCACACCAAACATGTGTGCATGTGTACCCCAAATCCTGACAGGATTGAGAAATGGAGGAGAAGGTATCGCATCATGAACATGCCCCATTGGGGATGCTTTCTTCTCTCTGTCTCTCTCTGGTGAATGCATGTGTCCTCTAACAATTAAACAAACAAACAGGCTGCAGGAGAAGATGGCTGTCTCCACAGGAGTTAAAGTTCCTCTTAATTTTCACTTGGAAGGACAAAAAGGAGTAGGAGGTGGTACGGTTAGCTGGGGCTTGAAGATGATGAAGATATGATACTTACAAGGTAGACAGGTGTCCTTGGGCCACCAAGGACAAATTATGGAAACAAAATACATAGCCTGAAAATAGAATATGGGCCTAAATTCCCAGAAGCTCCTCCATAAGTTAGATTCGTAACAAAAATTAATATGGATGGAATAAATAATTCCAGTGGGATGGTGGATGCACGGAGCATACCAGTGTTAGCAAAATGACGAAACTCTTTCAGCATTAAAGTCATCTTTCAAGAACTATGACGTCTAATGATGTCCAAAGAGAATATGAAGCTTCCATAACCACCAGAAGGACAAACATACAACAATTAATTTTAGCGGTGCTCAAATTAGTCTTAAAATAAGGACCTTCTACTCATATAAATGTCCTGATTAAATCAGAATTAAAGTCATCTTTCAAGAACTATGACGTCTAATGATGTCCAAAGAGAATATGAAGCTTCCATAACCACCAGAAGGACAAACATACAACAATTAATTTTAGCGGTGCTCAAATTAGTCTTAAAATAAGGACCTTCTACTCATATAAATGTCCTGATTAAATATCACAATGATATACCCACACATTAAGTAAAAGAATTCCATCTGGTAAACATGACTGGCCATTTGTAAGAATACATTTAATATATGTATACCCATTATGTTTTCAGGTAACAAGAGGGAAAATGCAGCACAATTTTTTTTCTCTTGTTAGGGCACTGTCATTTAAACGTTAGCCTGGGGTACTCGAAATAGAATTCGAGTTTTCAAGATGAAAGCATGGCAAGAAGTGTCAGATGGCAGTGGTACAAGCATGTGTGTTTCTGTAAAATAAAAAATCTCAAGAAGGAAAAACAGAAATGGTATGCTTTATCCATCTTGCTTAGTGAAAGAGCTGCAGTGGAGATTGTTTAAGGTAGCAGGTACAATGAATATTGTCACAAATTGTGTTAATTTTTGAAGCGGTGTGGGTGCTGACTACTAGTACTATCAAAAATATGTTCAGAATTGTATTGATACCTGTATTTATAATAAAAAAATTGGGGGGGGGTGTATCGATGGACTTCTGTTAAAAGCTGTTCCTGTGTATTACATGTAGCAGACATGGTAAATATTTGTTGACAGTTTTGTTTAACAAACCACGCATTTAAGTTGAAGTGAAGTCAACAAAAAGGAAATAGGTGTATGGGTATGTGATTTTGAGATTAAAGTTATTTGTAAAAATGTAAATAAAATGTGGAACGTGTCCTCAGGAAAAAAAAAAAAAAAGAATTCAGAAGTCACCAAAACCTTCGGCAATCGCCCAGTCCATTTTTGTGGGCTGACATCCAATTGTGATGTGTATGTCGAGTTGGTGGAGACCCTTTCTGATGAACACAAAATCAACCTAATTAAAGTTGATGACAACAAGAAACCAGGGGAATGCACAGGTCTCTGTAAAACTGACAGAGAAGGAAAACCCTGTAGGGTTGTTAAAAATCTAGCAAAGAACCTCAGGCCAAAGGTGTCATTCAAAAGGACTTCAAACATAAGTAATGATCAAATAAAAAATTTGATTAAAAAAATTTAGCGTTTTCTTATTGCCTCTGGATTTTGAGCTGTAATTAGAAGAATTTCATTATACCAATGTTAAAGAACAACTAACCTATATTTTCTTTGAGTGTTTGTTCATTTTTCAGATGTATATTTAGACTTCTAATCCATTTGGAGTTCATCTTTATGTATGGTATGAGATAAAAATCTTAAGTTTTTTTTCTCAAATGGCTACTTAATTGTCCCGGCACTGTTGGTAAAAGCCCATCCTTAACCCAATCTTTTGGGATGCCTTCATCATACAATACATTTCTCTAAGTATTTGTATCTAATTCAGGCCACGGTATCTTATTCCCCTTCTATTTTTCTTTCTTCCTTTTTTTTTTATTTTTTGAAGAATTATTTTATTTTTTAACTTTTATTTATTCATTTATTTATTCTAATTTGACCAGAGAGGGACAGAGAGAAAGAAAGAGAGAAAGTGAGAAAGCAAGCCACCAGGTCTGGGACTCGAACCACGGTCAGCCATGTAGGAGTCCAATGCCCTTAACCACCACACCACTTGTTGGCCCCTCCCCTTCTATTTTTCTATTCATGTGCCAGTACCACACAGATGTAAGTACAGAGAATCTATATGTTCTATGTTTTAATGTCCAGTAGCACCAAATCCACCATTCTTTGTCTTCTCTTTCTTTGTCCTGTCTTGTGATACTTCAGGGAAGCTTATCCATTAGGGAAATGTTAGACTTTGCCAGTAGGGGGCACTGGCACGACTCTTCAAGACAATAGCAGCAGGAAGACACTTGCCTTCCAGGTTCCAGGCCATAGACAGTGCTATTTAGAACAAATGAACTGCCACTGTGCAAATAAGTTCTAGCCATGCCCTGAGACCATGCTATCTCCACCAGAAGTCACTCTGAGCACCGTCAGCCTGCCCATACCTTCTGGCAATGGTGGACCTCTTCTATGGGCCAGGGCCAAGCTCTTCTCTGGCAATTCCATACACCACTAAGGTAGCCCGCTGGCTCTCTGAAGTAGTCAGAATCTCAGCCTGGGGTTGGGAGTCAACCTTCTCTTGGTACTCAGTTCCTTTATATGTTTTTACAGCCTAAAGGTAGTAGCTGCTATTTTATACCTGATATTTCTGTATTCCTTTTACCCATACTGGTAGGTGACCATTTTTACTATTCAACAGTTCTTTCTTTCTTTCTTTTTTTTTTTTAAGACAGATATTTTTATTATAGGGCTCGTATGCTCACTGGCGAGACAGAGAGTGAGACAAAGAACGAGAGATCACTCTTTGGGGGTGGGGGACTGACCACGCCACAATCCTTTGTCTTCCATTCTTCTCTCAGGATTTTGGGCATGCACGCGTACACACCTGGTGTGAGTTTTAAGCCACTGGGTCCAGGACTCCGACTGTGATCAGCTATGTGGGAGTCCAGCAACCTAACCATGAAGCCATCTGCTGGCCCTCCAACAGTTCTTTATACTGAATTTCTTCTGTTTGAATAAGTGATGTGGTTCTCCTAGACTCTGGCTCATAAACCTCAAGAGAAGGATTTTTTTTTCTAATCAAAATCATGTAAATTTGTCTAAATTAATAAAAGCAGGAATAAAGGTCCTAAGTGAGATTGTATTTTGTTTTATAGAGTGCTTTTTTTTTTTAAAGTCTTGTTTCCAAGAAGAGGATGTGCTGTGAACCTGATTTCAGCTATTATGAAATACTCAGTAGGAACTTTATACTTTAATAGTGTTAAAGCTTCGTGAAACAATGTTGTAAATCATTGCCTAAAGTCATGATACAATAGCTGGAGTGGAAATCAATAATGGTTCATAAATTTTATTGGTGCAAATGAATCAGCAGCAAGGTCACTAAGTATTTTTTCTTTTTAGGTCTTTTATTTTCAGAACTATAAAAAGCTCATGGGTATTCTTGGTGGTTAGGAAGAAAAGTGGCAGGATTTTTTTTGCAGCAGAACGTTTTAACCATTTAAAAAGATCAGTAATTGTTCTCTGAGATCTAAACACAGTCGGAAGACATACACACACACTCCACACAAAACTTTGACATATAACAATTAAGACATAAACTGGCCTGGAGCTGGCAAGTAGTATGGTGGTTAAGGCACTGGACTCTCACGTGATCAACAATAGTTCAAACCCTGGTCCTGGCGGCTTGCTTTTTCACGTTTCCTTACTTTCTTTTTCCATCTCTCCCTGCTCAAATTAAAAAATAACAATAACAAATAAAATTAAATAATTAAATAATTCTTTATTTTAAGAGAGATTTTTGCTATATGGTGCATATACTTCCTGGAGAGACAGAGAGAAAGTGGCCATGTAGGATGGCCACACCACAATCCTTCTCCATTTTCTCTCAGGATTTTCGGCATGCACACACATGTGCCCTTGGTGAGTTTCAATCCTTCAGATCTGGGACTCGAACCTCAATCAGCCATGTGGGAGTCCAGCAACGTAAACCATTACACCATCTGCTGGTCCCAATAAATAATTCTTAAAAAAAAAAAAAAAAAAGAGAGAGAGAGAGAGAGAGACAAACTGGCCCTTGGAATTCAACTGAATTCCTTACTTCCATTAAAACGAACTGGAGAGGACCAGCAGGTGGCATGGTGGTTAAGGTGCTGGACACTCCCACATGGCTAACCATGGTTCAAGTCCTGGACCTGGTAGCTTGCTTTCTCACTTTCCTCTCTCTGTGTGTGTCTCTCTCTGGTCAAATTAAAATGAATAAATAAACAATAAATCAAAAAAAAAAAAAAAAGAACTGGAGAGGACCAGTAGGTGGCATGGCGATTAAGGCACTCAACATTCCCACATGGCCGACTGTGGTTCGAGTCCCAGAGCTGGTGGCTTGCTTTCTCACTGCCCGCCCCCCATGTTTTTCTCTGGTCCAATTAAAATAAATGAATGATTAAATAAAAAATTAAATAAATAATATTTTTTTAAAAAAATCTGGAAACTGTAAGTGATACTTTGAGGAAGTGGTTCTGAAACTTTACTGTGCACCAGACTCAACCTGTTAGTATCATTAAAGCACATGTTGCTGGATCCCACCCTGAGTTTCCAGTTCAGTGGGCAGGGTCAGAGAATTTGAATTCTTACTTCAGTTTTGTGTGATGCTTGCCTAAATACTTTAAGAACCAGTGCTTTAGGGCAAGAATTCCTCTGTCTTCTCCCATTTCTCCTTTTCTTTGACCCTAAGTGGTTAGCATGTATTATTATTATATCCTTATGTTAGTACCACATTCTGTCTTCAATTCCTGTAACTCTTTTTCTAATATTTTTAAAAGTTGGCACAATTTTTTTTTTCTCTCTTCAATCATCTGGCCTTAACTTCTCTCATTATCATGTGGTTCTATTGCCCGCTTCCATGCCGTTATGTTATATTCATTCTCCTCCCAGCCCCTTAGACAAAATCCCTCCCCTTTTCTTCCCCCTACTACTTCTTCCACAGGCACAGAGACACATGCCAGTAATGAATGATAGGAATGGGATTTGGAGAGATTTCAGGATTGTTGATCTTTTAAAATTAATCCATACTGAGAATAGACCTTTCAGCATTCTTTCATAATCCAATTAAGGATCCCTCTCGGAAGTTTGTAGAATGATCTTATTTCTTTGATTCTGAATAATCATTTTACTCCTGTTCTGAATCTATCTTCCATAGACCCTCAAGTACACTGATACACAATCAAGTTCTTGTTCACATTCTTTGCCTTTCTTACCCTGCCTTATCCATTGTAAAATGTTCTGTTCATTTCTGAGATACATCTTAAGCATTGCTTTCTCCTTCTCCTCCTCCTCTTCCTCCTTCTCCTTCTCTTCCTCCTCCTCTTCTTCCTTCTCCTCCTCCTCCTTCTCTTTCTCCTTCCCCTTCTCCTCCTTCTTCTCCTTTACCAGAGGACACATGTGTGCTCATCAAAGAGAGATTGAGAGAGAAGGGAGAAAGCACTCCCAATGGGGTGTGGTCATGCTGCAATCCCTCTCCTCCATTTTGTCATCCTGTTAGGACTCTGAGCATGCATGCATACATGTGCCTGGTGTGTTTTTCAAGTTGCTGGGACTGGGCTTCACACTGCTGTCAGCCATGTGGGATCTAGCTTTCCCAACTATCCAGCTATGAGATCAACCCAGTATTGCCTTTTTGAGATAGCCCTTTTCCCACTGGCACAGCTAACATGTAACTATGCCTACTACAACTGACATAGAACTTACCCAAGTTGGCTGACTTCATTTAGAGTATTGATGTATTCTTTGCAATCTCTTCTTTAATTGTGAGTTTCCATTCTTTACTAGCATTTGGTTCATAATTTTCCATCAAAAGATTATTCTCTGGGCTAGCAGATGGAGTGAAGATTAAGGCAGCTGGATCCCACATGACCTACTTTGTGACTCAAGTCCCAGACACAGTGGCTTGAAATCATGCTGGGTGCATGCAAATGTATGCCCAAAATATTAAGAGGAGGATAGAAGAGAAGAGATTGTGGTGTGGCCATCCCCCTGGGGAATGATGTCTCACTTTCCTTCCCTCTCTCTCTGTCTCTTTCTCTGGCAAGTGCATGCAAAACTAAAACAACCACCACCACAACAAAATGTTTTTCCTTAAGGGAAAGCATGAGAATAGCCAAGGAAATTAGTAACAGTCTTTCTCTGTGTCATCAGTACACCACTAGCTTTCACTTTAGATTCATTCTGTCAAGTTCATGTTTGCCTATGCAACTAGCACCCGTTAAGAACAGGTTTGTAACATTTCTTCCTTCTTCAGATTTAATAATCCTTTATTTTTTAAAGAATGATTTAATTTTATTTATTCATTTATTTATTTTAATTTGACCAGAGAGAGACACACAGAGAGAGAGAGAACAGGAAAGTAAGAAAGCAAGTCACCAGGTCCGGGGCTTGAACTGTGGTCGGCCATGTGGGAGTGTCCAGCGCCTTAACGACCACACCACCTGCTGGCCTCTCAATAATTTCTTTATTGACTACCATGGTTCCTGATGCTTTCCCTCACTTTCTATTTATGGCTTTGTCTTTGCCTCTTTACCCTAAAGATTGGTATCGCTCTCCTGGTATTACCATATAGTATCGTATCTGCCCATATGTGTCTACTCTGAGTAAGCCTTACTTCTGGAATTAAAATCTAAGGTAATGAATTAGTCTTACAGAAATTGGCTTTGAAGAGTAGCAGAAATCAGTACTCTAACATTTCTTACATATCTTATTGTGTAACTTCCAGGGATAGATTTTCGGCAAAGAATAAGAAGAGCTAGAGCAGCCTTTCCCAACTAGTTCCATGAGAGAATTCGGATTTATCACACTAAGGCATCCACTACATGCAGTGAATTAATTTCTCTTCTGTGCATCTGGAGTGATACTAGTTATGTAACCATCTTGGGAAACTGAGAAAGTTGTCACTTGAATAATTTTTCCATGTTCTGTGACTCAGATGAGAGAGAATATGGCTTCTGAATCTCTCAGGACATGTGTTCTGGTGGTGCTATAGTCTGAAAATCTGTGTCCTCCCGAAATTCAGCTGTTGAACCCTAGACACCAGAGTAACAATATTAGAAGGTAAGGTCATCGGATTAGGCTATGAGAGTTCTACTATCATGACTGAGAGTAATAAAAGTGCCTTTAATAAAAGTGATCCTATGGGGCGGGCTCCATGGTAAAGTTGTAATGGGCTACTCAAGAGAAGCTAGATCCCACAGGCAACGGAAGTTCAAAGCCCCAGGCTGGCGCACCTGAAACACGCTGGGCGCATGTGTGAGTGTCGGCTCTGATGGACTGGAGGACAGGAGGAAAAGGATGCTGCGTGACCAGATCTGGTGGAGGGTGCTCCCCTGCATCGTCATTGCCACGTGTGTGCACATACACTCGATCATGAATAAAGGAAAACAACATTTTTAATTAAAAAATTAAGGTCCCTAAGAGCTCCTTTGTCCTTTTTTTCCATGTGAGGACATGGTTTGAAGGCACCATCTGATACTGAGTCTGCTGGCACCTGGATCTTGGACTTCCCAGCCTACAGAACTGTGAGAAATAAGTTTCTGTTTTTCATGAATTCCCAATTTAAGGTATATTGTTATAGCATCCTGAAAGGACTACGACAGGCCATAGTGTTGTAATTGTCCATGGTATGGTCCTGTCATCTCAGAGAAAGTCCCCAAGGGAGCAAAATTATTCTTCAGCTGAAGCTTTAGGATCTCTTACTTGAATGATCCTTTCTCAGGGCCTTCGCAGAGACCACAGAGATTTTGAATTTGTCATTTTATATCAATTCTTTTTTTTTTTAATAATTTTTAAGGATTATTTATTTAATTTTATTTATTCATTCATTTATTTTAATTTTACCAGACACACACACACACATGCACACACACAGAAAGTGAGAAATTTACCAGACACACACACACACACGCACACACACAGAAAGTGAGAAAGCAAGCCACCAGGTCTAGGACTCGAACCATGGTCAGTCATGTGGGAGTGTCCAGCACCTTAACCACCATGCCACCTGCTTGTCTGTGTATCTATTCTTACAGAGTCCTCTCAACAAACCATATTTGTTTTAGGCCCGTGAAACCTGGGCCTCCTGCTTCTCTTCTTCCTTAAGTCATGTCTACCTGAAACACTAAGATAATGACCTTACATGGCTTCCAAAACTGTCTTAAGTAAACTACATTATTTGAATTATCATCCTGTAGAAAATTTTTTTCTGCTGTCATAGAAACAATCTTGCGGGACCGGCAGGTGGCGTGGTGGTTAAGGGTGCTGGACTCCCATATGGTCAACCGCGGTTCGAGTCTCGAATCTGGTGGCTTACTTTCTCGGTTTCTCTCTCTCTCTCTCTCTCTCACTCTACCCCTCTCTGGTCAAAATAAAATAAACAAATAAAGTTAGATAAAATAATTCTTTAAAAAAAAAAAAAAGAAACAATCTTGCTACATAGTCCACAAAATAATTGACTTTATTCATATACAGTGACACTGCAGTCCTGTCTCATTGACACTATACAGCAATGACCAGTCTGCAAACATGCATGAGGTATGTAGGCCATGCTGGGACAAACCACATGCAGGTTTCAGTCTCAGAAACTAGAACTAGATCATCCTTCCTCTTTTAAAAAATTTGTTACAGTGTATATGCACTTGCCAGGAAGGGAGAGACAGAGAGAGAGAGAGAGAGAGAAGGCACTCCTCTCCCCCCTTTGAAGGAGGATGTCCACACCACAATCCCTTCTCCTCCATTCTACTCAGGAGTTTGGGCACACATGCACACATGCCCAGTGTGTTTTTCAAGCCACTGTGTCTACAACTGAAAACATACAGTTGGCCATTTGGGACCCAGCCATTCTAACCACAATGCTAGCCAGCTGGTCCATCCTACAGTCCTTCCTTCTTTTTTGGTTCACACACACACACACACACACACGCACACACGCACACACACACACAAAGGAAGAAGGAAGGAAAGGACAAAGACAGGAAGGAAAAAAACACCTTTGTCAATATAGCAGTTTAAAAGATAATATCAGTTCATTCTTTTTTATTTTTTAGTTCAGAGTGTGTATCTGAACTACACAAGAGCCAGAGAGAGAGAGCATTTCTCAATGGGGTCTAGACATACTCAATACTTTTTCCTACAATTCTCCATCCTGTCAGGATCTTGTACCTGACTTGATTTTCAAGTCAACGGTCCTGAGTCAAACCTTGGATGGTGATACAGGATCAGATTTTATCGGGCAACACTTAACTGCAATGCTAGGAGGTCACCCTGAGTTCACTTTTTATGCATATTGATGCTCTAAGATTTCTAGGATTGAAGTTCTTCAATAATGTGCTTTTTATTTCCACTGTGTATACACATTTCTGTGTGTGTATGCGTGTGTGTGTGTGTGTGTGTGTGTTTGTGTAGGTAATAAAAATAAGTGGTTTTAAATGTGAGATTACCAAAAAGTTTACTGTGAATTGCTCTGTTTCTTTTGATATCTATGTACCCTCACACTGAGGAGTATGTACACTAAACCAGCAATATTCTGATACAGAGTATCAACTTGGTATGATTGCGAATGCTTTTAAATGTATAATGAAAGAATGAGAAATACATTTCTGCAGTTTTTAACTTTCTTGGATTATATAGGAGTAAAACTTTTTACTCTGAACTTTTTGAAATTTTTATTCTTACATGTAGGAAATCTCATCTAATTTAGATTTTAGATTTTCTTAAAATTAGATTATGCCCAGCCTTTTCCTTTAGACCTATCACAAACTCTAAAATGCTAAAATTTTAACACTGTCTCTCCTATCTTATTTCCTGTCATTCCCAACTTCACACCTTATGTTCCAACAAAATTGGGTTGCTTTATAATTCTCTAACCCAGTTGGCTCCAGGGCTGGTGTTAGGAGTTGAGTACATATATAAAGACATAACTTTATTATACATAAAGACTCATCCACACGGCTTCTCTACTCCCCGGGAGGTTCAGTTGTTAATAAGCATGCTGAGAATTCTGACATAAAATACTGGTAAGGAGATTTTCTAAAAGATGGAGAATATTTCATTATTACCACAGTTTCGACTGCAATGATAAAATAAAACACAAAAATCAGCTATACTAGGATTAGGATTTATTTGTAGGGCCAGCAGGCGATGCAGAGGTGAAGGCAGCTGTATTCAACGTGGCTAAGTGCACAGTGTAGGTCCTGCACCTGGCAGCTTGAGAAACACACTGAGTGTGTGTGTATGAGTGTCTAAAGTCCCAAGAGGAAAATGGAGGAAAAGGGTTTGAGGCATGGCCATCCCCCTGAGGAGTGATTTGTTACTTTCTGTGTCTCTGGAAAGTGAGCTTGCCCTATGGCAAGTATGTATATGTGTATGTATATATATGTCTATATGTGTGTGTGTGTGTGTGTGTGTATATATATATATGAGAGAGGGAAAGTAAGAAAGCAAGCCGCCAGGTCCAGGACTTGAACTGCAGTCGGCTGTGTGGGAGTCCAGCACCTCAGCCACCACATCACCTGCTCCTGGTTCTTGTTAGAATTTTTTTAATACTGATTCTATTGCATTTTTTAAAAGAGAGATTTTTGCTATAGGATGTGTGCACTCGCTGAAGAGACAGAGAGAGACAGAAAGATAGAAAGTGAAAAAAATCACCCTCCTGCGGGGCATGGCTACACTGCAGTCCCTTCTCCTTCATTCTCCTCTCAGGATTTTCAGCACACACATGCCCAGCACAAATTTTATTTATTTATGGTTTTAATTTTTAATTTTTTAAACTTTATTTATTCATTTATTTTAATTTGACCAGAGAGGGACAGAGTCAGAGAGAGAGGGAAATTGAGAAAGTCAGCCACCAGGTCCAGGACTCAAACTACAGTCGGCTACATGGAAGTCCAGTGCTCCTAACCACCATACCACCTGCTAGCCCCTAATTTTTTATTTACATTTAATCACTGTACACCTTTACAGTGTACAATGTGGTTCTTCTCAGCATGAATGCAGTGCATATTAGTCAAGTCAAAGACCTTACCATATACATTGTCATTAACAGATAACTTTTCGTTGTGTCTGTTAAATGTTTTGTGTTTTCCTCTGATCTTCTCCCTCTCACCTAGAGTTTGTAGTTTCAATGTAGACATAATAGCATAGACAGTATAAAGCATAGACAACTTATAAATAAGTGGGTATGATTGTGTTTCAATTAAATTTTATTGGGGACCAGCAGGTGGCATGGTGGTTAAGACGCTGGACACTCCCACATGGCTGACCAAGGCTCGAGTCCTGAATCTGGTGACTTGCTTTCTCAAATTCCCCATCTTCACTCTTTTTTTATTTTTTTGGAGAGGTTTTTGCTATAGGGCATGTGCGCTCGCCAGAAAGACAGAGAGAGACAGAGAGATAGAAAGCGAGAAATCACTCCCCAGGGGGGATGGCCACGCCGCAATCCCTTCTCCTCTATTCTCCTCTTAGGATCTTGGGCACGCACACACAAGCGCCCAGCGTGAGTTTAAGCCGCCAGGTCCGGGACGCGAACCACGGTGGACTACATGGGAGTCCAGCGACATAGCCATTATGCTAACTGCTGGTCCCTCTCTCTCTCTTCACTCTTAACTGCTCTCTCTCTGGTCAAATTAAAAAATAAATGAATGAATAAATAAAATAAAATAATTATTTTTAAAAATTTTTTATTTATAAAGCCAGGCAGTAGCCTGACTTTGGCTCATGAATAATAGTTTGCTAAGCCATGGTTTAGATGAACATTTACTGTAATAATTGATATGGTTTCATGTACTCTGCCATTTTATCACGTGCTTCCTACTGTCTCTTCTGTTTCTAAGATGATGTTTTTCTTTTCCTGCTTTCTTTTTTTAAATTATTTTTTCTTTAATGAAAAAGAGAGAGTAAGAGTTAGACAAGCACCCTCCACAGAATCTCATCGAGCATTAGTTTTAAGCTGCTGGGTCTGAGACTTGAACCATGGTTAACCATGTGAGAGTTCAGTGCCTTAAGCACTATGCCATCTGCTGGCCCTGGCAAAAGTATTTTTTTTTTTTAAATTTATAAAAAAAAAATTGCTTAACTTCACAGAACAGTGCAAAGATCAGATGCTCCAATTTAGTTTGCACCGGCAATACTTCTCATTTCAGGAAAGGTATTGTATGTCAAGCTCTGATTAAACAGAGCCTAAATAGGACTCCTAGGATTGCAGCTCTAGACCTTTATTTTGAACAATCACCAATAACATTACGGGGAAATAAAATCTTGACTATCCCACAGGAAATAAGATCCTCTTGCACTGTTTTTACCCCCAAAGGAAAAAGAAATATTTTATCTGGGAAGCAGAATAGAAAGCCAATTTTATCTAAGTGATATGCAAAACAAATGTACTGATTTTAGACTAAATTATTGCTTATGTTCGACGCTAATTCTTTTTTTTAAAGGCTACAAGAGAAATGATGTTTAAAAAATACGGGTTATCTCTGTCCCTTTAAAAGGTCACTGAAGAGAAAAAAGGATGAGTCACAAACCACCTCAGCGGAGCTGAAAGTTGGGGCAATTCCCCAGAACTCAGTGCGTGGGGAGGTGGGGGCGGAGCGTGCTACTACCCAGCAAACAAGCACCTAGCAACGACAGGGCAGTGACTCAGACCTGTGACTCCTCGGCAAGGGCGGAAGTGCCTCAGCCACTGTGAAAGCCCAGTCTGAGATCTGTGTCTCTGTGATCAGCAAATACTTCACCTCCATTGTCTTCAAATGAAAGGGTTAGACTGTCCTCGCTTACCCTATGTAAGCGACACTAGGTTGCCCCTGATATTCACATTAATAAAATTCCGCCAAAAAGTCTGTAGATCAGTAAGAGGCAAGGGTGAAGCTGTGGCAAGTATCCCAGCCCAAACTGTTCTAGAACTTCATAAAGGAAAGTTAATATAGTTAGCTCATTTAGGGACAGGGAAAAGAGTGAGAGAGAATACTAATCTGAGGCTAATTTGACAACTGGATGAGGTAAAAAGGTTTTTAGCCACTTAGCTGGTCTTTTAGGATTGATCTGAAAACCCAAATAACAACAACAAAAATCAAGAGAACTAGGGCGTTAAGTTTTTCCTAGTAATAAGAAAGAAGCATGGGACCAGCAGGTGGTGTGGTGGTAAAGGCCCTGGACTCCCCCATGGCTGACTACCCTTAGAGTCTCAGACCTGGCCTCTTGCTTTCTCATTTTCCCTCCCTTCCTCTCTCTCTCTCTGGTGAGCACATGTGTCCTGTAGCAAATTAAGAACTAATAACAATGATAGATAAAATTCAGTAAATAATTCTTTTAAAAAATAGTGACACAAAGAGTCATAAGCAAGAAAGAAACTGAAGGACATAATTAAACATGATTAAGCTTGTGAATCTCAATTATTGTCCATTTAGGCATCTCTCAAAACAGAAAATGAGCAAATATAATACCATTCCTCTTGAAACATTATTTCTGAACCTAAGGAATCCTATGGCCAAAAATTAAAAGACAAAAGGAAATATAATTGCACTTTTTGATATTGCTGAGAGCTTAATAACAGGAAAATGATCTTCTTTTTGATCATTTTAGTTAGAAATTATTCTCCGAAAATCAGCCCATGGTGTGTTGGTTCAGATGGTTGGATCCCAAGTGCCTGCTTAGATAGTTTGAGTCCCATACCTGGAGTTTTGACAGGCAGGATGTGTGTATGGGCATGCTCAAAATCCTGAAAGGAGAAGTGATGGAGAAGATATTTTGGATGGCCATCCCCTGTGGGGTGCTTTCTCACTTTCCCTCTCTTTCTCTTTGTGATGAGTGGATATCCTGTCTGGAAAGAAAAAAAAAAAGAAAAGAAAAGAAAAGAAAAAAAAAGGACAAGATGCAACAATTATTAATACTAGGGAAAACAATATTTAACAGAAAAGAACTTGGTTCTGAAGGGTCAGCAGCTACCAATCATGAAAATGTCAACACTAAATATTGACTTGACCCAAAATTGCAGTATAACTACCTTGGGAGAGTGGGATTTATAAGGAAAGTGGGATTTAAAAGCTAGCAGGTGGCATGGTGGTTAAGGTGCTGGACCCCCACATGGCTGACCATGGTTCAAGCCCTGAACCTGGTGTCTTGCTTTCTTACTTTTTTTTTCTCTTTCTCTTTCTGTCTCTCTGGTGAGTGTATTGACTTGACCCAAAATTGCAGTATAACTACCTTGGGAGAGTGGGATTTATAAGGAAAGTGGGATTTAAAAGCTAGCAGGTGGCATGGTGGTTAAGGTGCTGGACCCCCACATGGCTGACCATGGTTCAAGCCCTGAACCTGGTGTCTTGCTTTCTTACTTTTTTTTTCTCTTTCTCTTTCTGTCTCTCTGGTGAGTGGCCCTCTAGTTTTTTTTCTTTCTGTCTCTCTGGTGAGTGCATGTGCCCTCTAGCAAACTTTAAAAATAATAGTAATAAATAGAATAAAATAAATAATTCTTTAAAAGAAGAGATGCTTGCTCTCTATTTACCACAGGTTATTAACAAATAAATAATTCCTTAAAAGAAGAGATGTTTGATCTCTATTTACCACAGGTTATTAACAAATAAATCTGAAACTGGTAAATAATACACACCAGTATAAGCAGATTGTTTAGAACTAAAGACACAAATACCAGAAAAAAAGTCATAGGAATTGAAAGTGGTTTCATTTAAAGAATGTGTTAGGGAACATCAGAAACACCACACTTCTAGGACACCATGGACGTATGGACTCTGAGTGAATGAGTGAACGCATGCTCAGGGAATATGTCTTTCCGACTTGCAAACACAGGAGCCCATCAGATGGGTGTGCAATCGGATAAATGTGCTCTCCAAATTCCAAGGTGTTCTGTTCAGCCTCTGTTATCATTTAGCCATAACCCCCTACTTGATATTGATTCCAGCCTGTTCCAGGAAATCCTCTTATTTTTCTGATTCTCTAAAAAAATGACTTTCTCTAAAAAATGAGTTTCCTTCCTCCTTTGCTCTAATAAGTATGGAGGATGAGAGAGGCTTAGCAGGCACATATTGGGTATAGACTCTCCCTCTCCCTCTTGACTCAGATCTCTGTGTCTTGAGTAGTTAGTTATTCCATGCGCTCTTTGGTGACTCTCTGCTGGACAGAAGAGTCACAGAATGAGGTAAAGAAGGGCAAGAAATTATACTAAAAGTACTATAATTTAGAAATTGTCATTGAACTAAGAATTCTTTCTGGGGCTGGCAGGTGGCATGGTGGTTAAGGCACTGGACTCCCACATAGTTGACTGCAGTTCAAGTCCTGGACCTAGCAGCTTGCTTTCTCCCTCTCCTTCTTCTCTCCTTCTCCTTGTGTGTGCATGTGTGTTTCTCTCTTGTCAGACTGGAGAAGAATCAATGAATAAAATTAAATAATTCTTTAAAAAAATTCTCTCTTGCTTGGACAGATAAACACACACAAAATTGTGAATTAAAACTTTGAGTAGCTGAGTGTCTTAACAAAAAACACAGACTGATTTAAATTTTTATCGTAATTTAGTTTATAGCTTTCATTAAGAGGAAAAAGTGAAAAATGGTTCATACAAACTATTTTTTATAAAAGAATCATTTATTTAATTTTGTTTATTATTATTATTATTATTTTAATTTGCTATAGGGAACATGCACTCACAAGAAAGAAAAAGAAAATGAGAAATCAAGCCACCAGTCTGGGACTTGAACCATGATCAGCCATGTAGACATCCAGCTCCTAAACCATCACACCACCTACTGGCACCAAACTGACTTTTTCTTAAGAAGCTTTTCTGAAAGTTCCTTGTCTAGCTGTAATAGAGACTGTGAAGAGGACTCTAGTTGCTATCTAGAATATAATAAAAGTTTTGTTATTAAGTAAGAAGCAGAGGATCAATTTTGTTCGGGCAGTTTGTCTCTCTCTGTCTCTCTCTTCCCCTTTCTTTAATTTGATAGAGTGTAAATGTACTCACCAGAGAGAAACCAAGTGAGAAAGTACCCCAGTGGCGGATGGTCATGTTACAATCGCTTTTCCATTTCCTCTTTCAGAATTCTGAGCATGTACACACGTATGCCTGGCATGCAGTCAGCCATGTGGGACCCAGATGCTCCAACCACCACATTGCCAGCTAGCCCAATTATCTTGTTTCTTTTTTCTGTTTTTGTGTTTTTTTAGTTATTTTTGCCATAGGGTGCATGTGTTCCCTGGAGAGAGACAGAGAGAAGGAAAGTGAAAAATCACCTCCACAACCCCTGCCCCCTGGAGGATGGCCGTGTGGTAATCCCTTCTCCTCCATTCTCCTCTTAGGATTTTCGGCATGCATACACACACATCTGGCATGATTTTCAAGCTTTCCGGTCTGGTACTAGAATTATGGTAGACCATGAAAGAATTCAGTACCTTAACTACCATGCCACCTGCTGGCCCCACTTAGCCTCTTAAAAACTGAGAGTCAAGGGCTAGCGCCATTACCTACTGGTTAAAGAAGTCAGAGCCCACAAAGCCAACCACAGTTCAAATCCCCTGGTGGCTTGAAAAACATGCCAGACGCACGTGTATGTTCGACCAAAATCCCACAGGAATGGAGAAATAAAGAAGTGATTGCAGCACTATACATCCCCTGGAGGTGTGGCCTCTCTCCTCCCTTTCTTTCTCTGGTAAGCGTGTAAGAAAAAACAAAACCTAACAGTTCTGTCATAATGAAGGTGTTGTTTTTGTTTATTGTTTTATTTTGTTTTAATTTAAAATTTTAAAGGTTTTTCCAGAGGGTACATGTACTTGCTGGAGAGAAATAGAGACAGTAAGATTGAAAGTGAGAAATCACCCCGTGGGAGGATGGCCAAACTATAATCCCTTCTCCTCCATTCTTGGAATTTTAGGCATGCAGGCACACAAGTCTAGTGTGCTTTTTAAGTCACTGGAACCAGGACTCGAACTGTGGTGGACCATCGGGGAGCCCAGTACCTCAACCACCATGCCACCGGCTGGCCCCACGTTTTTGTTCTCTATTTATTTTTAGTTTAATTTTTGTAGAGCTTATGCTCTCAGGAGGGGTGCGTGAGAGAGAGAGAGAGAGAGAGAGAGGGAGAGAGAGAGGTAGAAGCACCCTTTCTACGCCCCTAGATGGTTATGCCACAATCTCCTACATTCTCCTCTTAGGATTTTCAAACAAATTGCACTTTTCAAGCTACTGGGTCCAGAACTCGAACTGTGCAGTTGGCCATGTGGGATCTAGTTGCCTTAACCATCATGCCATGAACTGGACCTATAATGAAAGTTTTAACTGATCAAAGCAGTTGTCCAGGAGTCCAGGGCCAGCAGGTAGCATTGGTTAAGGAACTGAACTACACCTAATTGATTATAGTTCAAGTCCTGGACCCAGCAGTTTGGAAAATCAGGTCAGATACATGTGCGTGTGTGCCCAACATCCCGAGAGGAGGACGGCGGTGAAGGCATTGCGGTGTGGCTATCCTACCCCGTGTGTGTGTGGTGATGTCTCACTTTCCCTCTCTCCAGCAAGCACACATGCTTTATGGCCAAAGCCAAAAACAAAAACAGAAAACAAAAGAACTCCCCCCCCCCCAAAAAAAAAGGCCCAGAACACTAAAATGATTGGGTGATCAGAAAAGTCATGATATATTTTTCTATGCAAAAATGTTTCACTACTTTTCTGACAGCCCAATATGTTGTTTTTGTTTTTGTCCTGTGGTAGAAATAGGCCTGAGCCCTCGGAATGCAGATTTCCTTAAAGTCTGCATGTAAGAGGATAATGCACTTCAAGGGACAAAACTAGGACTCTGAGTTCTGAAAGTAAGACAAGTTGCCAGTCATTTATGTTTTGTATTTAGTACACACGTATGTACAGATATACATGTGTGTTTTGAGATTCTGTGTGTTCACAGACCATAGGCTGTCTCTAAATTGACATGTAAGGGATAAAGTTAGTATACAAGGCTCAACATGCTCCTGGACCCCATTATTTAAAAACTGCTCATTCATTATTAGCCTAAAATATGATTTTATAATTGACACACTTTTGCCATGTTCAATATGTTCAATATGTTCAAATAACTAGGAGAGGATTTGGTATAAAATATGTAAAATACTTTTTCTTTGGTAAAGTCTTAACATTTTTTTTTTGGAGAGGTTTTTGCTATAGGGGGCGTGCGCTCGCCAGACAGACAGAGAGAGACATAGAGACAGAAAGCGGGAAATCACCCCCCAGGGGTGATGGTCACGCCGCAATCCCTTCTCCTCCATTCTCCTCTCAGGATCTTGGGCACGCACGCACATGCACCCAGCGTGAGTTTTAAGCCACCGGGTCCGGGACGCGAACCGTGGTCGACTACGTGGGAGCCCAGCAACATAGCCATTATGCTAATGGCTGGTTCCCAAGTCTTAACATTTCATGTAAGGGAGAGATCATTTAAGTAATGAAGATGAGGGGTTTTTGTTGTTGTTGTTGTTTTTAAATGGGATATAGTATAATTCTGCAAGAATTGAAACTTAATGATGGGTCATGCAATGCAGCTACAGTGCACCGTTCAAGAGAAGCTGGGTCCTACATGGCGATCAGGGTTTGAAACTCCGGTCCAGTCAGCCTGAAACTGGCAGGGCACGGAGCGAATGCCCAGGATCACATGGGTTGGAGGACTGGGTGAGAGGATCTCAGCATGACCACAACCTGCAGAGGATGCTCTGCTCTCTCTCCCCCACCTCTCTTTACTCTCCGTGCACAGGTGCTCTATCATAAATAAAAGAAAAAGGGGGCGGGACCAGCAGTTAGAGTAATGGCTATGTCGCTGGACTCCCACGTAGTCGACTGCGGTTTGAGTCCCAGACCCGGTGGCTTAAAACTCATGCTGGGCACGCGTGTGTGCATGCCCAAGATCCTGAGAGGAGAATGGAGAAGGGATTGCGCATGGCCATCCCCCCTGGGGTGTGATTTCTTGCTTTCTATCTCTCTGTCTCTGTCTGGCGAGTGCACGCGCCCTGTAGCAAAAACCTTTCCAAAGAAAAAAGAAAAAGGGAATGGTAATATCCTTGATTTGATTTTACACATTGCATGCTTGCTTTGAAATCTATATCGAACTCCCTGAAGATATGTAACAATTGAAAAGATAAAAGAAATTGAAAAAAGTAATAGCATAAGGCAATAGCTTAACAATGGGCAGAGAGGTTGCTGGCTTGAAGGGTTCTCCCGTGGTCAAGGCAGAGAAGAAGAAATGCTCATTCCTGTAGTCAGCTGCTAAGGCAGAGGTTTTGGAAAATGGGACAAAAACAGGTAAGAAAGAAGCAACTCAGCAGTTGTGATCTAATTAGTCTTGTTTGTAGTTGTCATGTTATGAGCATGCCAATGTCTGAGGCTAACAGTGAATCATGCTTGCAAATAAAGTAAATATTAATTGAAGATAATTTGCACAGTGAACTCCAACCTTTAAGTATTAGGTTAGATCCCTTACATCTAGTTTTAAATTTCTCATATAGGGTTGTTAGATAAAATACGGTACCTAATTCAATTTGAATTTGAAATAACTAGTGAATTTTTTTTGTTAAGTATGTCCCAATATTGCATGGGATGCACTTTTACTAAAAATTTATTTATTGTCTGAAATTTGAATTCACATGGGTGACCCTATATGAGGAAAATGATACAGTTGTGCCCATTGGTATCAAACACAAATATGCACAGTTTAGTGTTTTTTTTTTTAAAGAATTATTTATTGGGACCAGCTGGTGGCATAATGGTTACGTCACTGGACTCCCATGTAGTTGAACATAGTTCGAGTCCAAGACCCGGTGGCTTAAAACTCACATTGGAGGAACCAGCAGATAACATAATGGTTATTTGCTGAACTCCCACATAGTCAGATGTGATTCAAGTCCCAGACTTGGTGACCTGAAACTCATGCCATGCATGTGTGCATGCATGCCCAAGATCCAGAGAGGAGGGAGGAAGAGAAATTGTGTCATAGTCATCTCTCCAGGGGGTGATTTCTCACTTTCTGTCTCTCTGTGTCCATCTCTCCGGTGAGCACACATGCTCTATAGCAAAAATAAAAATAAAAAAACTCTCAAAAAAAATAATAAACTCATGCCAGGTGCATGTGCATGCATGCCCAAGATCCAGAGAGGAGGGAGGAAGAGAAATTGTGTCATAGTCATCTCTCCAGGGGGTGATTTCTCACTTTCTGCGTCTGTCTCTCCAGCAAGTGCACTCACCCTATAGCAAAAATCTCTTTCTTAAAAAAAGGAGAATTTTTAATTTATTTTAATTTATTATTATTTTTTAAAATTTGCTATAGGGTACATGTGCTCACCAGAGAGTGAGCGGGAGAGTGAGAAATCAAACTGCCAGGTCCAGGACTAGAACCACAGTCAGCCATGTTGGAGTACAACACCTTAACCATCATAGCATCTGCTGGCCCTGTAAACAGTTTTTTAATTTAATAGGGCTCTCCAAGAGGCAATATCACTTTTATCTTTCTCTTACGAGCCTCCTCTCATTTTCTCCATGACCCTTAGCATTCTTCTCAAGCATCTTAGTATTCTTAGAAAAGGTCCTGTCTACCCACCCCCTGATTCACTTAGGAAAGGGGAAGCTAAGGGGGGGGGGGCGAGAGGATAGGTAGAATTCCTTCAACCTATGTCCCTTTCCCTCCCCAGCAACTGTTCATGCCAATGTTCTTATCCTTAGTTCTTTTGCTTCTTTCTCAGAACTGAACTCATCCTGTTGAAAGTCTTTCCATTGGATGGACTCCAGGATCTCAGCCCTGCAGAGGTGTGGCTCCAACTCTTCCTGTTGCTGTCTCCAACTCCTCACTCACTGCTGCTTCTTTTTTTTTTTTTTTGGTATGTGAACAACTGAAGCTCTTTGATATGTAACCAAAAGCCCCCCTTGCCATCACCTCTCTTCCTCTTTCTTTGACAGTCAAGCTCTTTGAGAAGCTGTCTGCCCTGGTGAGTTCCAAAACCGATAACTCATCAGGATTACCTGGCAAATTTTACTTAAATTACTGGTTTCGAGATCCCTTGCCAGGGGCTGAGATGTGGTTATGGTGGTAAGGTGGTATAGTAGTAATTCAACTTGACTCAAGTAGGATTGGTCCAGGGTTTGCATCCTGGGATATCCACGGGTTTCTGAGTTCATGTGCCCATGATCCACGCTGACTGAGAATGATGGCGAATTGAAAGAAAATTCTGCTGGGAGTACAGGTAGAACCCACACAATGTCCTGCCAATTCTACCTCCTCTAAATCTCCAGGCTCTTTTTCTACCTCTCAGTGTCTACTCCAATATTCGTACCAGGCAAGCATGACTCTTGATGGGAATAACATAGCTCCCTTTTATATGCTCTGTGTGCCTCTAATCTCTTGCAATTCACTTCCACCTGATCCTCAGACTAATTGCCATTAAATTCATATTTTGTTGTGTCACATTTCTAATTTGAGTCTTTAAATGACTTCTCCTTGCCTTCAGGAAAAAAAATTCAAATTCCTTAGCAGGCCAAACAGAGCTCCTGATCATGTGGCCACTCCTAATCATGCAGTTCAGTCACTCACCACCCTTTGCCCCAAGAATACTTAACCACCCGCAATTTCTCCAGACACTGTGCATTCTTGTTCCTCAGGTTTTACTTGTGCAACTTCAAAGATCCTTCTTGGACAATCTTTAATCCACTTCTTAATCTCACTCCTCCTTAACCTTTAAGACACAGAAATTACCTGTATGACAGTCTGTCTGTCTTTGCTAACGATACTGAGCTCCTTGAGAGCAGACAGGGTATCTGACTTGTTCTCGTGGCCCTCCACTATGTACAACATCAAAACAGATCGGTTTTGGTACTTGTAGAAAGGAAGAATGCCTAGGTGAACCACTGAAAGACTGAATTAAAAAATAATTAAAAACCAACAAGTTATTTCATGGGGAAGAAGTGTTGGAATGCAAGTTAAAATTTCAACAGGCAACTGAAATCGAGAAAATTAGACTTACAGGTGTATAGGATTTCAGAGTTCAATAGACTGTTTTACTAATGCCTGCACATTGAACAATTAAAATATGGAGTCAGCCAGTGGTGTGGTGGTTAAGGCAGCGGGTTCCATATAACCAACTGCACAATTCAAGTCCTAGACCCAGAGTCTTGAAAAACGCAGCAGGCCCATGTGTATGCATGCCCAAAGTCCCTAAATGAGGGAGAAATGGAGAAGGGATTGCAGCATGACTACCTCCCATGGGAGATATTTTCTCACTTTCTCTCTCTCTCTGCTTGTCTCTCTCCAGTGAGCACATGCACCCTCTAGTAACATTTTTAAAAATTTAAAATATAAAATGTAGCTCAGATTGACACATACACAGCATCAGAAACATCTGCATATATATTCATCTGTTTTCAGTTTTGTTTTCCTGTTTTATTTTGTGTCTTTGGCTCTCTGACCTTTCCTTTGTTTATCTTTCTCTTCCCCATGAAATCCTACAATGGCTACCGCATTTCCTAATGATCTAATAAATCCAACTAGCAACCTCAATTTGCTGACAACATGCCTGTTTATTCATCCCTGTATCTGAACCTCTGTAGTAAATAGGTCAAATATTTCACAATCCATCGTCCGTCTTTTACTTCTAGGCTGGGAGTAGGATGTTTTAACTGAGTGAAACAGCTTGAGTCCTCCCACCTGTACAGACATTTATCATCAATCTTTTATGTTTCTGTAATCATTTTCTCTACAGAAATTATAAAATCTTCAAGCAAAAAATGATATGAATAATATCGTCTTTCAAGGTATATGTGAATCACTTGTGTGTATATGCTGAATCTGCAAAATATTTATTAATTTATCTTGTTTCATCCTTTACCCACATAGTTTGTCTTCTGCTGCCAACAGAATAGTGTTAACTATTCTTCCTCTTATTTTTTATTGTGATGCAATACACATAACATAAAATTTACTATCTTAACCATTTTTAAGTGTACATACACTTCAGCCATATTAAGTACGTTCACACGGTTGTATAGCTGTCATCACCACCGATATCTAGAACTCTTTTCATTGTAAAAAACTAAAACTCCAGGGCTGACTCAGTGGCATAGTGCTAAAGCACTGCTCTAGGGAAGCTAGATCCCCACATGTAGATCCTGATTCAAATCCCTGACCCAGTAAACCAATCCGGCACACAAGTGAGTGCTCAGGATCCGATGGGCCAGAGAACTGGAGAAAGGGGACTGTAGCCTGAGCAGGCCCTTTGGAGAGTACTAAGTTCTCTCTCTCTCGCTTTCTCTCTTCTCTCATTTGTGTGCATACGTGGTCTACCATGAATAAAGAAACAACTCTCATTTCCCCCTCTCTGCATCTCCTGGCAAGCACCACTCTACTTTCTATCTCTGTGATTCTGACTATTCTAAGTATTTCACTTAAGTGGAATCATACAGTATTTGGCTGTTCACCATAGGCTTATTTCACTTAGTATCATGTCCTCGGTGTTCATCTGTTCTAGCAAGTGACCAGATTTCCTTCCTTTATAAGGCTAAGTAATATTTCATTGTATGTGTATACTCCATTTTGCTTCTCTAGTCACATGATGGACACTTGGTTTGCTTCCACATTTTAGCTATTTTGTTTATTTTTATTTATTTATTTATTTATTACCATAGGGTATGTGTACTTGCCAGGGAGAGAGAGAGAGAGAGAGAGCGAGTGAGAAGTAAAGTGAGGTAGAGAGAGAGAGAGCGAGTGAGAAGTAAAGTGAGGCTATCCCCTTCCCCTGGGAGGATGGCTACACCACAATCCCTTCTCTTCCACTCTCCTCCTGGGATTTTGGGCATATATGTACACATGCTTGGCCTGGTTTCCAAGCCACCGGGTTGGGAACTCAAACCATGGTCAGCCATGTGGAAATCCAATACCTTAACTAGCACACCACCGGCTGGCCTCCAGATTTTTTAAAACGCGTATAGCACTTTTCTTTGGAAACCTGAAAAATTATACTTTTCCAGTACCCTTTGACAAGTGAAAAATAAAATCACAAGGTTAGTCTGTGAATGAAAAATGAGGAATCAGTAGTTATATTATTTGACCTGAAATGCTTTGTTGAATTTAACTAAGAAAGCATCATAAAGAACTGCATTAATCTGCTAAGATCACCATAACAAAATACCATAGGCTGGAGGGTTTGGGCACATAAATTCATTTTCTCACAGTTCTAGAGGCTCAAGTCCAAGATCAAAGTGGCATCAGGACTAGTGTCTGAAGAGGCTTATCTTTCTGGACTATACACAGCAATCTTCTTAGTGTGTCCTAAGGTGGCTTTCTTCTGTGCCTGTAAGGGAAGAGAGATCTCTGGTGTCTCTGACTTATTTATAATTTGCTAAAGATTACTTCTAGTTTGTTATAAAAGATCATAAAAAGATTCTTCTGAAAAGTTCGGCCATTGATTTTCTCACAAGCTCTCCCTGAGAATATAAAGATGTTTTTATTCATAATAATTTATTAAGTTCATATTCTTTAAAGGTATGATTTTACTCATTTGTTAGATAAACAAAGTGAAACATTTTTCCCCCTGAAGAGACAAGTTATTCGTACTCCTGAAAACTGAACATTCTGAATTGACATTTAAACCTCTCCGTGGTTGGTAAATAGATTGTGGGCGGAAGAAAAAGTATGTTTCACAAATGATTTCTTTCTTCCTTCATTGATTTTGGTATTTTAGAAGCCAGACCACAGACACACACTTACACACACACACCCACACACACACACACACACACAAATTCTTAGTTCACTTTCTCTAAAGCCAGAGCTACACTGTATACATTTGTCTGACTCCTCCTGAGATGCACAGAACAGACTCCTGAGTTGTCTGTTATCCACATGAATTATTTCCTTTATAGCTGTCAATTGTTAAATACCCACGGTATGACAGACTCCATAGCAGAGACCATGTTATTTTATTAAATCTTCACTCCAGTCCAGGAGGGGGTATTTTCATGACCATTGTACAAATGAGGAAATTAAGATACAAAGAGAAAATTCAACTTGGCCAGTGTCAACTCCCACGTTAATGACAGAGCCAGTTTAAAAATTCAAGCCTGTCAGGGACAGGAGTTGTGAAGATTAAGAAAAATAACCAGAGTGGAAACAACCCTATGATCACCCATTGATGACTGGGTAAAGGAAATGTGATATATAATAAAATGAAATATTATTTACACACATAAATAATTCTGACACATACTACAACACAGATGAACTTAAGGACATTGTGCTAAGTAAAATAAGCCAGGCACCGAAGGAAATCTCTTGTATGATTCCACATGCATGAAGTATCTAGAATTGTCAAAATCATGGAGACATGGAGCCAGCAGGTGGCATAGTGGTTAAGGTGCTGGACTTCCATGGCTGACTATGATTCAAGCCCTGGGCTCTGTGGCTTGAAAATCATGTTGGACTTATGTGTGTGCATGCCTAAAATCCCAGGAGGAGAATGGAGGAGAAGGAATTGCAACGTGTCTATCCCTCCCGGAGGTGATTTCTCACTTTCCTTCCATTTCTCTCCAGAGAGCTCAAGCATTCTATTGAAAAAATTGAAAATAAACAAAACAAAAAACCTATAGAAAAAAAAAAAAGAACCCATAGAGACAAAAAGTAAAAAGAAAGGAATGAGAAGTTAATTCTTGTTGTTGTTGTTTTAAGAATTATTTATTTTAGTTTGTTTATTTATTTATTTATTTATTTATTTTTTAATCATTACTTTTTTATTTAATTTTATTTATTCATTCATTTATTCTTAATTTGAGCAGAGAAAGACACGGAGAGAGATAGAAAGAGAGAGGGAAACCGAGAAACCAAGTCACCAGGCCCAGGACTCGAACCGTGGTCAGCCATGTGGGAGTGTCCAGCAAGTTAGCCACTATGCCACCTGCTGGTCTCTCATTCATTTATTTTTAACTAGACCAGAGAGAGACATAGAGAGAGAGAGAGGGAAAGTGAAAAAGCAAACCACCAGGTCTGGGAACTAACCATGGTCAGCCATGTGGGAGTGTCTAGTGCCTTAATCACCACGCCACCTGCTGGTCCCATTGTTGTTGTCTTTTTAATTTTTGCTACAGGGCATGTGTAATTTCCAGAGAGAGGTAGAGAAAGACAAAGTTGAGAAATCACCTCCCAGGGTGATGGCCACACCACAATCCCTTCTCCATTCTCCTCTCAAGATTTTGGGCACACATGCTCCACATGAATTTTAAGCCACTGGGTTCAAGACTTGGACCGTGATCGGCTATGTGGGAATCCAGTGCCTTAACCGCTATGCCACCTACTGGCCCCCAGTTTATGGCATTTTATTATGACTGCTCTAGGAAACAGATATGTCCAATCTATGAACAACTCACATGCCCACCAGCCATATTTATTTAGTAAAACAGGTAATTAAATGGTGTAGTCACACAATGGAACACTCTACAGTAATAAAAATGAACTACAAGTCCACTCAATAATATAAATAAATGTTACAAACATAAGGAATGAAACTCAGGAGGGTACATATAGTATGATTCCATGTACATTAAGTTTAAAAACAGCCAAAATTAACTTACAGTCTTACAAGATAGATAATGGTTATGCTTTGTGCACATGCGCCTGGCATGAGTTTAAGCTACCGCGTCCAGGACATGAACCGCAGTAGACTACATGGGAATCCAGAGACACAGCCATTACACCAACTGCTGGTCCCTTTAAAAAATTATTTATTTTAAAAAATTTTTGCTAGAAAAGGAATCAACAAGTGGTGTGGTGATTAAGGCACTGGATCCCACATAGTCAACTCTGCAGTTGGTGTCCCGGACTATAGCTTTAAAAACATACCAGGTGAATGTGCATATGTGTCGAAAATCCTGAAAGCAGAATGGAAAAGGGATTGCAGCATGACCATTCCCCCCGGGGAGGGGGGTGTGAGTTCTCACTTTCTCATTTTCCCTCTCTCTGTCTCCCTCTCTCTCTCTCTCTCTCCAGTGAGTGCACACATCCTATGGAAAAAATCTAAAAAAAAAATAATATTAATTGCTAGAGGGTGCACACGCTCACTGGAGAGAAAACAGAGAAATAGAGCAAGTGAAAAAGTAGCCGTCATCAGGGATAGTTATGCTGCATCCCTTCTCTTCCATTTCTCCGCTCGAGATTTTGGGCACACATGCACATGAGCCCACCATGTTCCTTAAGCTGCTGAAGACAGGGATTGAACCACACATCCAATCAGGTGGGATCCAGCTGCTTCAACCACCATACCAGCTGGTCCCTTGCCTGGAATATTTCTTCCAAGAGAATTTTTGACATGTTGAATCAGGATGTGTTAGAGTTGTATTTTTTACAATTTTAAGTAACATTATTTTGGAATGCTGCTTTTTGTTGGATGCAGAAGGAAAAGTCATTAGAGGGTTTGGGATTGTTTTATAAATTACCATATTTGATCCAAGCTGAAAGTGGAGTGGTGGTCACTTCACAGATAACACTCTTAAGACTGCATTTGCCCTCTGAGCTTCCGTTTCTTTTTTCCCTCTGAGGAATTATTTATTTAATTTTGTTTATCATTATTATTATTTTTACAATTTTGCTTTGGGTCATGTGCACCCACGAGAGAGGGACAGAGAGAGAGAAAGACAGAGAGAGAGAGAAAGTAAGAAAGCAAGTGACCAGGTATGACACTCAAACTGCAGTCAACAATGTGGGAGTACAACACTTTAACCACCACATCACCTGCTGGCCCTGTGAGCCTCAGTTTCTAAAGTTCAAAACAAAAGTGTTGGACTGGGCAATCTCACAATCTTATGATGAATAACTGCTGAAGTTTTATGACCCTATGAAAACAAACATCTCTCTCTTTCCTAGATATATATCCCCTTCTTTCCTACACATTTAGGTTCTAAGGAAATTTCAAAGGCCTGCAGTCAGCCAATCATTGCTGCATTCAAACAAAAAAGTTGAATTTCATTTTCTACTATATATATTGTATTTGTGTATTGTGTTTTGTAACATTTATGCTTGCAGTTTTTTTTTTTTTCTGGAGAGGTTTTTGCTATAGGGCGCGTGCGCTCACCAGACAGACAGAGAGACAGAGAGATAGAAAGCGAGAAATCACCCTCCAGTGGAGATGGCCACGCCGCAATCCCTTCTCCTCCATTCTCCTCTCGGGATCTTGGGCATGCATGCACACGCGCCTAGCGTGAGTTTTAAGCCACCGGGTCCGGGACGCGAACCATGGTCGACTACGTGGGAGTCCAGAGACATAGCCATTACACTAACTGCTGATCCCTATGCTTATATGTTTTTAACAGCATATGGAGAATGACTTGAACTCAATGTCTTTACTTTTACTGGGGATACCATGCCATTTCTTTGTCATCAGTCTTTTATAGCAGAATCTATAGATATTTCATGAGAACTTTAAATATTATTGGCAGGTAAAGTAGGACACCATATAATTATTTTATTTATTCTAGGATATGACTACCAGGTACAAAAGGAACAATTTCCCCATCTTCCTCTTCTTATTCATTACTTTAGCTTTGTCAGGTTACTAGTTTTTCTCCTATCTTAAGGCCTGAAAATTGGAATAAATTTTTCTGTAGTTTTGGAAAGGTAGCATCTGTTAAGTCTTTCAGTTCAGTTACCATCATCTTTTTACCCTTCAGATAACCATGTTTTATCATCAGCACTAAAATTAGGTAGCCTAATTGATGGTGCTATGGTTCGAATGCCACCCCTCCCCACCCAATTCATGTGTTGAGACGTGGTTTTGACAGGACTAAGAGGGGAAAAAATTAATCCAACTATGAGGTTGAAAGGTAAAGCCTTTGGGATGAGGTTAGGCTTAAGGTCATTAGGATAGGCTCCTGTGGTTGACTCCTGTGGGTTTATAAGGAGAGGGAGGGAGACCAGAGCAGAGACACATAGACCCAGGTGCACACACTCCTGCCCTGCTCCACATTGTAATATAGCCAGAAGACCCTCACCAAATGCTGCCTTGGAACTGGAACTTTTAGGGGCCACCAGGTGGCATGGTGGTTAAGGGCGTTGGACTCCCACATGGCCAACTGTGGTTCGAGTTCTGGACCTTTCCCTATCCCTCTCTCTCTCTCTCTCTGGCCAAATTAAAATAAATAAATGAAGTAAAATAAAATAATTCTTTTAAAAAATTAAGAATTATTTTAGTTAATTTTATTTATTACCATCATTTATTTATTTATTTTAATTTGACCAGAGAGAAAGAGAGAGAGGAAAAGTGAGAAAGCAAGCTGCCAAGTCCAGGACTCAAACTGTGGTTGTTCATGTGGGAGTCTAGCACCTCAACCACCATGCCACTTGCTGGCCCCATGAGCTCTATTTTTATAAATTATCCAGTTTCAAGTATTTTCTGTTATTTGCAACAAAATAGACTAGAGAGTATAACGACTTTATTGTCAATGTTCATGAAGAAGTAGTGTCCTGATACCAGTCTGTTTAAGAAGTGAGGTCTAGCTTCTATTATGGAAGAAGGACAGCGAGTGCTTATTAACATGCTAATGAGCATGAACAAGGAAAATCTTAACATGTAGGAGTCATTTTTCTCTCCTAGTGTTTTTTGCATACACAGAGTCCCAGAGTCCCAGTGGATGTCTTCTTACATGATGGTCATGCATTAGTCAGTCATGGGAGACTTGTCATAATAGGCAATATACTCATACCAGCCCTGCTCCTCTGTGATGAAAGTGATTGACTTGTAGAGAAAGAAAGGAGACAAATAACATCTAAAGTCTGGCTTTAGTATGGGCAAAGAACAACCTTCCATACTCAAGGTAAAGCAAAGAACATTTTAATATCTTATGGATTAGCCCAATTTCAGACATGACATCTTTGAGGCAAAATGGCAGTTTATTTGCTCACATTTGTTACCTAAGACCAAACAAAGAACAAATGAAACGTTAAATATAAATATTATTTAGGACTGAGTTATAGCTCACTAGAATTCAAATTATTTCTAATTGTTGCCTGATGATGCTTTCGTGTATGTGATAGGAAATACTAATACATAGGAAAATTATTGTGACCTCTATCCCTGGTACTTTCTCTCTTTTTCCTCCATTCTTTCCTCTTTCTCTCTATCCTTTATTTTTTTTTTGTTTGTTCATTTGTTAAATTTTTTAAAAAAGAATCATTCCATTTAACTTTATTTATTTATCTATTTATTTTTAAATTTGACCAAAGGGGGACAGTGAGAGAGAAAAAGAAAGTGAGAAAGCAAACTGCCAGGTCAGGGACTCAGACTGTGGTTGGCCATGTGGGAGTCCAGCGCCCTTAACCACTACGCCACGTGCTGGTCCCATTTGTTAAAGTTTACTACAGAGAGTGCACTCACCGGAGAGGGACAGAGAGAGAGAGACAAAAGAAAAAAGTGAGAAATTAACAAAGATAATGACACACTACAGTCTCTTACCCGTTCTCCTCTCGGTATTGGCATTTGGGGCACACATAAACATGACTGGCATGTTTTTCATGCTGCTGGTTCCAATAGTCGAACTGTGTAGTTAACCACGTGGGTTCCAGCCACCTTAACCAACGCAGGCTATCCCCTTTTTCGTATTATACGAAGATGTTTTAGCTTGTAGTATTTAAATAAACATGTGATATCAATTTTCTTTATTAACTTGGCTAGGTTATAGCCCCAATTACTCAAGCAAAAGTTACAGGCAGTGATGTGATAGTATTTTATAAATGTGATTAAAGTCCAAAATCAGTTGAATTTTTTTTTTAAGTTTATGTATTTCTTGACTCAGCCTCTGTAGTACAGTAGGTAGTTTATCAGACTGCAGTACTGGAAACCACTTGGTCACTGCAGTTTGAATCCCTGACCCAGTGAGTTTGAAAGTGAGCCATGCGCATGATCCAACGCCCAACACCCTGATGAGCTGGAGGGTTAGAGGAAGGGAACTGGGACATGACCAGACAGGTGGAGGGTGCTTCTCTCTCTTTCTCATGTGTACCCACAAGCACTATCAGGAATAAAGAAAACGGTAAGTTTATTTCTTGCAAGAAAGACAAAAAACCCCCATGTGATCTTGACATAGCAATTGACTACCAGCCTTAGCTAGTCCTGGATCACAGACATGTTCATGCATGGTGTACTAGGGGAGATCTCTGGTTGAGAACCTGGATCCCTCCCATGTGAGTCAGCCCCTCAGGGTCGCATTTTACTGTTATGCCACTGTTTGGCTCCCTGAGTTGACCTTAAGTAAAAGACTATCCTCCATAATCCAGCCTGATTCAATCAGTTAAATGTGCTTAAAAATGGAACTAACATTTCCTTGAGGAGGAAGAAATTCTGCCTGTAGACAGAAGCTTCAGCTCTTGTCCTAGAGTTCCAGTGACCCGCATTGCGTTTTTCGGACTAGTCAGCCCCCACAACTGCCTAAGCCAATTCCTTGAATCAACCTCTCTTTTTCTTCTTTAAATATTTCATTTCATTTATTATCATTATTATTTTTTTAATTTACTACAGTGCACATGTGTTCATTGGAAAGAGAGAGAGAGAAATTGAGAATGTAAACTGCCAGGTCCAGGACTCAAACTGTCATTGGTCATGGGGGAATCCTTCACCTTAACAACATTTCACCTGCTAGCCCCCAAATCTCTTAACATATCTGCTACTGATTCTGTTTATCTAATTAAATCCTGACTAACCAAATAAAAAAAAAAGGGGGGGGGTATTTTAAATTCTTCCAGGGGCCAGCAGGTGGCATGGTGGTTAAGGGTGTTTTACTTCCACATGGCCGACTACTATTCGAGTCCCGAACCTGGCGACTTGCTTTCTCTCTCTCTCTCTCTCTCTCTCTCATTCTGTCCCTCTTTGGTCAAATTAAAATCACTAAAAAAATGGATAAATAAAGTTGAATAAAATAATAAAAAATAAATTCTTCCAATAAAGACAGAGAAAGGAAGTAATACATTCTTAAATCCTTGCATAATTTTTTGTAATCTGTATTTTCTATGAACTTTTAACCCCCCCCTTGTATATGCCTGATGCAATAAATTATTAAGATCTATGTTCTTACAATAAGTATTACTAACCATGGGTATCTATTAATATTTAGAGGAGTAGCTCTATGTTACATAATTTTAAAAAATCACTAAGGAGAAAACTGTGAAACGTTTGCCAACCTATGGGTTCAGCCTGTGCAGATGGCTCTCCGTAGGTAGTGCTGTGGCTATTTATTTATTTTTTTTAAATTTGTCATAAGGCATATGTGCTTGCTGGAGAGAGAGAGACAGAGAGGGAGAGAAAAAAAATGAGAAAGAGAAAGCACTCTCTAGTGGGGATAGCCATGCCATAATCCCTTCTCTTCCATGCTTCTATAGGGATTTTTGGGCATGTGCACACAGGCACCTGTTTTTCCAGGTGCCGGGTCCAGGACTTGAATGAAAAAGTTGGCTGCTTGGGATTCAGCCACTTCCACCATCAGGTCTCAGGCTGGCCCATGTCTACTGCTTTTTTTTTTTTTAATTTCAATTTATTTATTTGCATTCATTCACTGTACATCATTACAGCATACAAAATGAGATTTTCCATCCAGAGTACACTGTATATTGTCTCAATCAAGCACATCAATTAACATGTTATTGTCAGCAAATAATTTTCCATTTCTTGTTT
>NW_006207899.1:804185-810952 GCF_000334495.1 Tupaia belangeri chinensis
TTTTCTGAATGATCTAGTCTGCTTTTAATACTTTCAAGAGAGATTTTGACTTCCTGTATTATAGACTTCATCTCTAACAGTTCCATTTGAGTCTTTTGTAAAGTATATAGTTCCTCTTTTAGATCTTGCAAGAATTTCCTCATTTCCTGGAACTCATCAACTTCTTTCTCCTTTCTCTTTAGCAGTTCATTATCTCTCTTCTCTTCCATCTCTGTTAGCTTCGACATTATTAATGCTCTAAATTCCTTATCAGACATTTCCACGATTTTCACCGAACTGCTTGTGGATGAAGAAGAGTTACTCTTTTCCCTTGGAGGAGAGGTATTTTCTTTTTTTCCCATATTTCTTGTTATCCGGCGGTGATTTGTCATCTGATGGATGGCGTGTTTCTTTCAAATTCTTGAAGTTCAGTTTGAATGTTCAGGAGCAAGCAGACAGAGGTGATCTAGAATCTCTTTGCCGTTCTGTTGTGATTGCTGATGCAGCAGGTTCGGTAGATATGGAGGAATATTTTAACCCTATTAGTATTTGGATGTATAGCTACAGTGCTCTTAGATCCTTCTAGTTCGCAGGAGCCATGTGGAATCTCCTTCTGAAAGCCTGGCCTCTTCTGCTGCTAGCTTGTTTGCTGGAGGCTGAATTATCAGTAGAAAGTCTTCATTTCTCGTGTGCCCTACAATACCTAGTTCTGGGAACCAGCAGTTAGCGTAATAGCTATGTCGCTGGACTCCCACGTAGTCGACCGCAGTTCGTGTCCCGGACCCGGAGGCTTAAAACTCACACCGGGCGCGTGTGCGTGCGTGCCCAAGGTCCCGAGAGGAGAATGGAGGAGAAGGGATTGCGGCGTGACCATCCCCCCTGGGGGGTGATTTCTTGCTTTCTGTCTCTATGTCTCTCTCTGTCTGTCTGGCGAGCGCACGCGCCCTACAGTGAAAAATCTCTCAAAAACAAACAAACAAACAAACAAACAAAAAAACCTAGTTCTCAGGAGCCATGTGGCATGTCTACTGCTTTTTAACTGATGAAAATCTCAATGAAAAAGCAACCTGGCATATGTGTATGCAACTCAAAATACTTGGTCAGAAAGTAGAAGAGAAAATGGTGGATTATTAGAAGTTAGTTTACCTCTGGAGGGAACGATTCTGCTTCTGGAAGAGTTTCCCAGTGGGAAGTATGTCCCAGCAGAACCAGTATGTGCAAAGAGGTCCCTCTGAGCTGACACTATCACTCTATAGAACAATATCAAGCTCATGTTTACTGAGAAAGCTGTAAGTACGTATGTCTACATGAGAAAATGCTAATTATATACAGTACCCGAGGGTCATTCTGGAGCAGAAACCTCCTCAGTTGCAGTAATTGAACACAATTTTGATAATACTAACAATGATCAATTATTTTATATCCTGGTATTGATTTAGGTAGGGTCCTCCAGGAAACAGATACTGACATAAAGTTATGATCGTGAGAAATTCATACTGGAGTAATAATTGTGAAAGGAAAAAAGATTTGACAGGGGAGCTGTCACAACATGATTTTGAGCTGACAGTCTCTGTCCGTTTCTTACAGAGCTATGCAAAGTTTGCCTGATACAGAGGTCCAGTGACAGGCAAAAACAGCTATTGCCTGTACTACTGCCTGGCTCAGTCAACGGCAGGGTGCTACTCGGAAGACAATTTTCATGTTGAAAACTGAGAGACACTGACAAAGCTCAGAGCTGGAAGTTGCCAGGCAGCCACATCTTTGCAGTTGGGAGGAGAGTGCTTTCTTGAAAATTAGTCTGTGTAGTGGATCTCATGTATTCTGTGCAACATTAGTAACATTTTGATTGGCTGAATATTTGGAGATGAAAATTGATTAGACCAGAACAAGAAGTGTTAGTAAACTGCACTGAAATGTACATTTCTTTCTTTTTTTGTTGTTGTTTTTTAAAGAATTATTTAATTTTATTCAATTACTTTTTTAAAGAATTATTTAATTTCATTCAATTATTTTAATTTGACCAGAAAGAGAGAGAGAAGGAAAGTGAGAAAGCAAGTCACCAGGTCTGGGACTTGAACCGTGGTTGGTCATATGGGACATATGAGAGTTTCAGTGCCTTAACCACCATGCCACCTGGAGGTCCCCCTGAAATGTACATTTCTACTTGAGATAGTTTATAACTGTTCATCACCACCAATTCTTTAGGAAAGTTAGAGCAATCACCAAAAGAGCAGTAAGATTTAGGGGTCAAATTGGCTTTTTGTGGTATTTCACTATCATCTTATGTTTTCTGCACAAGTTTTACAGTAGTGGCCAGGGAAAAGACACAAAGAGACAAGGATTTCATCCCCACCCCCCACCCCCCGGCCCTGGCCTTTTTCTTTTGCCTGTATGTATGTATGTATTTGTTGTGATTTTTGGGTTGCCAGGTCTAGGACTCAAATAGTGGTCTGACATGTGGGAATCCAGCACCTCAACCACAATGCCACTTCCTGGCCCCTTCTTTTCTTTTCTTTTCTTTTCTTTTCTTTTCTTTTCTTTTCTTTTCTTTTCTTTTCTTTTCTTTTCTTTTCTTTTCTTTTCTTTCTTTCTTTCTTTCTTTCTTTTCTTTTCTTTTCTTTTCTTTTCTTTTCTTTTCTTTTCTTTTCTTCTTTCTTTCTTTCTTTCTTTCTTTCTTTCTTTCTTTCTTTCTTTCTTTTCTTTCTTTCTTTCTTTCTTTTTTTATTGCTAGAAGTCATATACTCTCACCAAAGAGAGATGGAAAGACAGATAATACAGAGAAAGACTGAGAGAGAAGGAGGGATGTTGTCATGCTGAAATCCCTTCTCCTTCCTTTCTCCATGCTGTTAGGACCTTGGGCTCACATGGATACGTATCTAATGTTTTCCAAGCTGCCAGGTCTGGAATCTGAACCATGGTCAGCCATGTGAGATCCAGTTCCCTTAACTACTTGGCTATGTGGCTGGCTGGCCTTCTTTATTTTAGGGTGAATTATAGCATAGTACTTAATACAGTGGGTGCTCTGGTATCTGTGACCACTTACTAGTAGTTTGGAATTTACAAGTTCCTGAGCCCATCTGTGCCTTCGTTTCCACATCTACTAAATGGAGATTACGATTGTGCATACATAATGGAGTTGTGGTGAGGATGAAATAACACATGCATAGCCCATGGTTTAGAAAGGGTTCAATACCCATAAACTGCTGTTCTACTTTTTTGTCCCTTCTTTCCCTTCCTCTTCACTGAAAATATGCTTTCTTGTTGAATTTTATGTCACCTACTTTGCTGGGTTAGCAAAATGTTCGCAGAACAAAGGAGGAGAGCAAAACTGAAAGACTGTTACACTAACGGGATTCAAGATGTCTTCTTCTGGTTAGGTCTCTGGTTTTCACTGTACTGTTATGTGTGTTCTCAGTGCTGTGCTGGGGTGCTGGGTGTGAAAAATGACCTCTGCCCTGAACAGCAGTCTACTTGAGACACAAGTGAACATAAAAAGTGATTCATGAAAACGGAAGCAAGTAAAAAATTGAGTTCTAAATGAAGTTTACAGACAATAAGTGATGTAGAAATCTAGCTTACTTTGCTGACACTGGTGGTTGTTTAGATGAAAGGCAATACCATCTGTGGTGAAATGGTGAGGGCGAGTGCGTAAACCAATCAAATCATCAAACTGACAAAATGACATATGCTTATTGTCTTAGATTCTAAAATGCATTTAGGAAAAAAAACAAGCTTAAAGAAATTTAAGTATGATGATATTTCTTCTATTGTTAGTCTAGTAATGCTTTCTACCACTAGATGTGTCAAGATGGCAAAAATAGGAAGAGTTGATGAATGCTTTACGAACCATAAGGAAGCCTCAAATTTGTAGTTGATTTCTCAATAAGTTTTCATCTTTAATGTATCTTGCTTTTTAAAATTTATTAAATTTTGCTATAAAGTCCATGCTCTTTCCAGAAAGAGAGAGAGAGAGAGGAAGTGGACAAGTATTCCCCAGTGGGGGCTGGTCATACAGCAATCCCTGCTCCTCTCCAGATTTTGGGCATGCCAGCACAAGTACCCATTGTTTCTCAAGCCGCTGATCAGGGACTTGAACTGTGTTGTCAGCCAGGTGGGATCAGCTGGCCCATATCATGCAGTTTTAACCAACCTATCATATTTGTCCAAGGACCTTTTCACACCATTGCCTGGTCCATATTTTGCTTTTATTTTTTTAGGGTGATTTTTGCTATAGGGCACGTGAGCTTGCCTGAGAGACAGAAAGTGAGAAATCACCCTCTAGGGGATGGCCAAAGTATAATCTTGGGACTTTGGGCACAGACTGGGGATGAGTTTTTAAGCCACCAGGTCAGGGACTTGAACCATTGTGTACTATGTGGGAGTCCAGAGGCATAACCATTCTGCCATCTGCTGGTCCCCATATCTCTGTTTTAACCAGCCAATCATATTTATCCAAGGACCTTTTCACTTTAAAACCCTTCTCTGGACGTTGAGCGAAGTGAGGCTCCAGATCCTTCTTCTTCCTCCTTTGAGTGCTCCAGTGGGAGATCATTTACTGAAAAAGGGATCCACTATGTTAAAAAAAGAGAAAAGATAGCTAGACCAGATCATATGGATCATAGTTTTCAACGTATAGACAGCAGGACAGCAGAGGGGCCAGCTGGTGGTGTGGTGGTGAAGGGTATTGGACTCTCACATGGCTGACAGGGGCTTGAGGCCTGGCCCTGGCAGCTTGGTTTCTCTCTCTCTCATTCTGTCCCTCTCTGGTCAAATTGAAATAAATAAATAAATGGATAAATAAAGTTAAATAAAATAATTCTAAGAACAAACCAAAAAGGCATAGACAGCAGATTTTTGGGTTAAAAAGTACTGTTTTGGTGCCCCATCATGTTGTACTGGCTAGAAACATACTTTGTGCCCTTTGTGAGAGACTCGCACACAGTAGGTTGCGTGGGGTTAACTAGACAGATTACTACAACTCCACACAACGCTCCACACAAAGTCCTGCTAAATCGCTCTGAAATGATTGATTTGAGTATTACCATAAACAGTCCTACATCATTTCATTAATTTCTCCTTCCAGTAACCTAGAACTTCAGAGGCCTCTTGCTTGTGAAATATATAAGTCTGTAGAATTCTTAAATCTCTTGCTACCAAGAAGGCGACAAATAAATAATTCCAAAGGTCTTTCAGAGAAGTGAAAATACTCTGTAAACTGCTATGACAGAGAATACCCATTTGTCCTAACTCCAAGGACGAAGAACACTAAGGGTGGATCCTAAGGTAAACTATGGACTTGGGTGATAATGACGTGGGTTCATCAGCTGTAAAACGTGTCCTCATTCCTCTAGAGGGGGGTGTTGATAACGGGGTAGGGGGAAGGCTGTGCATGTGTGGGAGCAGGGAGCACACAGGCTAACTCTGTACCTCTCCATTTTACTGTGAACCTAAAACTGCTCTGAAAAACAGTCTTCTAAGAAATCCCTTGTCTCATTAACGAGCATGTTAGGAACGTCCTAGAGATGGATCCCCCGCGAGGACCGAGGCGGGGTGAGTAATAGGAGGAAGGGTTGGGCAAATGGGCGACCTGCCCTCAGGTGTTCCAGGAATGCGTCCCCTCCCTGGTCCACTTCAGTCCCCACGGTGTGATCGTGCGCTCGCTTGTGTCAGCGCAAAGCTCGTGCCCGAGGAATAGACCAATCAGGACGGCGTGTGTATGTGTGTGTGTGTGTGTTTGCTAATTTTTTTTTCCGCTCCTTGTGCCACCGCCCACCGGACGGGCTGACAACCGAGAAAGCTCCCGGTCTTACTTTGCCATCTCCTCCCTCGCAGCGACACCCCTGCACCCGCGGCGCGGATGGGGCGCCGGAGGACCCAGCGAGCATGCGCCGTGGTCCCGAGCATGCCCAGTAGCGCGCGCGGCGCCCCGGAGCCTCTCCACGGAGCCGTGACCGACGCGGAGGTCTCTGCGGCGGCTGCGGGAGCGACAGGAAGTGAGGAGGTCCGGCCGGACGACCGCGGCGGCAGAAACCGGGGCGGAAAGGGAGCCGCGGAGAAGACGCCGTCGCTTGGGGTGGCCGAGAGAGCTGAGCACCGAGGGGACTCTCCTGCTCAGAAGCCGGATCCCGAGCCGGGCAGGATGGACCTCCACCAGCCGGGGACTGGCCGCTACCAGGTGGTGAGTTCCCGGCTTCCTGCGCCGCCAGGACCCTGGCGCTGCCTCGGGGTGCAGGGGCCCCGCGAGTTCCTTTCCTCCGGTTGTTCTCGAGGGGACCTGCTGGCATTTTTCTTTTGACTCCTGTGATCAGAACTTCTCTCAAATCTTCCCTTTTGGACCCCTGCCTGCCCTTCGAGACCCTTTTCTCTCGCCCCAGGTTTCCCGGTCCCCCATCCGCACCTTAGACCCCACTGTGAGACTCTGCCCTCCCTCCAACACACACCTGAAAACTTGTGTCTTATTTCTCACTTTCTGTGTGATCTCTCTATTCCCTGACTCAGTCACCCCTGCGACGTTCTAGTCGGTTGTCCGTGGAAATGGGGCTGAATTCACATCCCTGCCCAGAAGGTGGTCGCCGTCATAAATGGGGCTGGGGGTGATGGTGGCCGCGGAGGGCGTAAGTACTACATAGGGTAGGATGGAGATTTGGTAAAAATGTGGGATAGGAATTGTGCGACTGTAGAGAAGAACTGTCGTGCTGAGCTTGTCTCTGCTCCAGTTAACCTTGTCATTTTGTCCTTTTCATACTATGTTGCTATCAAAAGTGACTACATTATATATATATATATAT
>NW_006207899.1:829574-879333 GCF_000334495.1 Tupaia belangeri chinensis
TATATATATATATATATATAATGGAAGGAACACAGAAGTTTTACTAGAAAAAAATTCTAATCTGGTTTATTTTTTGTTAAATACAGGGTTTTCCAGCGTCCCGGAGAAAGCTCTTTAACCTGCATGTTGAAATAGGTTCTATATTTTCAATGTCCATTTCTCTAATATATTTTTTCTTTGTTAATTCTGGTGGAATCATTGGAGGTTACTCTTGTGAGCTCTATTTAAAAATGGACTCAGCAATAGTTGACTATTTTGTTTCAGCTAGATAGCAAGTGATTCTGTAAACTTTCAGATGGTAATTTAATTTATCTGTTTACTGGGAGAAGAAAAACAATACCCACTGCTGATGTTACAGTTTTTAGCTTGCAAAATTTTATAAATATAGGGATGTTAGTTCCAGATTTCATCTTTCGCATTTGTTTGTCCATTTAGAACTTAGTTGTGAACTATGAATTTTTATTATGTTTTGAAGCATACTGAGTAAAACTTAGTTGTGTACAATGAATTTTTATTATGTTTTGAAGCATACTGAAATGTGAGGTCTCAAGTTATATGATTTTGCATTTGTTAAGATAAAAACTCATGAATGATATTTAAAATTTAAATTGTCTTCTGGTATGCATACTGTAAAACTTCCCAGTGAATCATATTATGAATTCTCTGAAAATTTATCAGTCTTTTCAGAATGGCTTGGAAAATATTATTGCTGCTTGTGTAGAAGGCGTTTTTCAAGTTGTCATTGTAAACACTTGGGGTGTTTTGATTTTTTTTTAAAAGAATTATTTTATGTAACTTTACTTATTTTTGAATTTGATTGGAGAGAGACAGAGACAGAGACAGAGAGAGAGAGAGAGGGAAAGCAAGAAAGTAAGCCACCAGGTCTGGGACTCAAACCATGGTTGTCCATGTGGGAGTCCAGTGCTTCTAACCACCACGCTACCTACCTGCCCCGGTTTGATTTTTTTAAAAGGCATTTTTGGTAAACATATTAGTAAAAATAAAATACAATAGATGAATGTTGAATAATGTTAACAATGGCACTTGTTTCAGTTGTTTTTCTAATTTTTCCTGTTTCTATTTGTTTCTCTGAATGACCTGAACTGAATTGATTTTTTTCTCTTTGGGCTTTTGCTTATCATAATCAACTTTGGTCTAATATATAAATTGCTACTCAAAACATTTAACTGATGTAGCTGCGCCTTAAAATAATTTAATACCACATTTGCCTTCAATTGAGACTGATGCATTTTTTTTTTTTTTTTGGAGAGATTTTCACTGTAGGGCGCGTGCGCTCGCCAGACACACAGAGAGAGACATAGAGACAGAAAGCGAGAAATCACCCCCCAGGGGGGATGGTCACGCCGCAATCTCTTCTCCTCCATTCTCCTCTCGGGATCTTGGGCACGTATGCACACGCACCTGGCGTGAGTTTTAAGCCACCGGGTCCGGGACACGAACTGCGGTCGACTACGTGGGAATCCAGTGACATAGCCATTACGCTAACTGCTGGTTCCCAGACTGATGCATTTTTAAAATGTTTACTACCAACATACTGAAATTTGCTCTCTCCTTTTTAAGATGTTTTCTTTTACTCTATGCCTTTCAAAATAAGTGAACTGTGCAATATTTTATAACTCATTATTTTTTCCCTCAAGCTGAAGATGTGTCTAATATAGACTTTGAATAGATGGAGGTATTCCTTGAGAGTAGAGGGTAAAAATCAGTCCTTATAAAGATACTGCTCTCTTTAAGTAGGTAAGACCATCAGTTTGTTTTCCTTGTTAGACAATGTTAGAAACTCTTAGTGTAGGGGCCGGCAGGTGGCATGGTGGTTAAGGGCACTGTATTCCCACATGGCCGACAGCCGTTGGAGTCCCAGGCCTGGCAGCTTGCTTTCTCACTTTCCCTCTCTTTCTCTTTTGCTCTGTTCTTCTCTGGTCAAATTAAAATAAATAAATGAAGTTAAATAAAAAAAAATTTTTTTGTCAAAGAAGAAAATCTAAGCATAGTTTAAATTTTGATTTTAATTTCTGTTACTGTGTAATTACATAGCAATTTTATCTATCCAGTCAGTGTAATTCTTAGTTTTGTTAAGAATGACCTAATTAGATTAATAGCTATTTCTAGGTATATGCCATAGAGGCAGCTGGATTGAAAATTTCCCATAGACTTTGGCTAGGGATCATTTTGCAGCTCTGGTTTATATGATGAACACAACTGTTTTGTGGCTTCCTCTAGCTCATTTTTATTTATTGCTTGTTTATTTAAAAACTCTGGAATGACTTTTAAACTGTAGCAATAAACAATTTTGTTTGTTTAATATTAAGGGATGCTTAAGTTAGGAGGTAAGTAACTAGAAGGTGAAATGGTATACCACATTAGTTTATTTAGTTATTGAAAGAGTTAGAGTTCATCTCTCCATATTGGAAAGTTAGCAGTATGCCCAGGACCATCAGAATGACTTACTACTGTTAACCAGTGGATAAGCTTTATCTAGAAACTGCTTTTTCTGTTTTCTTTTCTTCCCTTGCCTTGTTAAAAGGGTCCACATTTTGTTAAGTAAAGCAGTGGATGACAGTGTGGAGCCATAAAAAGTCTTGATTATTGTTGGCCTTCTAATTTCTGAAAAAGCCAGGTGTAGTATGTAGTTTCAGTGTGTTATGGGAGATTTAGTTTTGCTTGGTAGGAACTGAACAGCGTTGCCAAACTATGAAGTAGTTGACGTTTAGAGCGGTTACTACACATTCTGACTTTGATGTCGTCTATTTTAAAGGCTTAAGTCCCTGTACCAAGCTAACTACTAAAATTTAAAAGGTTTTCTGTGTACTAGCTAACTGGCAGTGTTAATTCATTGTAATGTTAGTTTCACAAACTGTATTCCAAAATGATGATAGTTGTTCTTAGAAGATTTTAGCATATTAAAATATTTATTAGTCTAGTAAAACTTTGGGAAGTTCTGCAGTAAGGTTGGTGGCTTGGATTTATTTACCCTAGTGTTTGCTAATCTTTTACTACAGTGTTTCTTTTTTAATTTTAAAATTATAATAACATTTTCAGTATGTTCATTTTCTATGAAACATAATTTGAAGTATTTGTACTGCAAATATATGCGTATTTTGCTCTTTTATCTGGACAATTAAGAGTTGTTCTTGATAAATAGCTGGAAAGAGGTTTAAATATTAATGGTTGAAAACATAGGTTTTAAAATACTCTGGACATATATTTGGGTTTTGGTGTTTGCAAGTTGTGAGACCTTGGCTTAATTTACTTTCTTTTTTTTTGGAGAGGTTTTTGCTATAGGGCGTGTGCGATCTCCAGACAGACAGAGAGAGACAGAAAACGAGACATCGCCCCCCAGGGAGGATGGCCACACCACAATCCCTTCTCCTCCGTTCTCCTCTCGGGATCTTGGGCACGCACGCACATGCGCCTGGTGTGAGTTTAAGCCACTGGGTCCGGGACTCGAACCGTGGTCAATTACGTGGGAGTCCAGCAACATAGCCATTACGCTAACTGCTGGTCCCGGCTTAGTTTACTTTCAATCTTCAAGCCTCAGTTTCCTCATATTAGTACTCACTTAATTTGAGGTTTTTTTTTTTGTTTTTTTTTTTTGTTTGTTTGTTTTTTTTTTAAATTTGCTTATTGTTATAGGGCACGTGCACTTGCCAGAGAGAGAGAGACAGAAAGCAAAAAAATCACCCCCCAGGGGAGATGGCCACACCACAATCCCTTCTCCTCTACTCTCCTCTTGGGATCTTGGACACACGCACACACGCCTGGTGTGAGTTTAAGCCACTGGGTCCAGGACTCGAGCTGCGGTCGACTACATGGGAATCTAGCGACATAGCTATTACGCCAACTACTGGTCCCCAGTACTCACATAATTTGAATGATTATGAGAATTAAATAACGTAGTATTTTAAAACATGTCAGCCTGAAAAGGAAGACTGAGATAAGTAAAGCCAAAGAGTCTGTTTGGGCTAGGGTTAGGGTGATCACCCAGGTACCACAGAATCTGGGTGGCTTTGAATAGTGTGTCCCAGGGTCTTACAGATTTCAGGATGGTTTTTATTTATTTACTTACTTAAGAATTATTTAACTTTACTTATTTATTTAAATTTGACCAGAGAGGGAAAGAACAAGAGCAAGAGACAAAGGGTGAACGTGCACAAGCGCATGAGAGAGAGAGAAAGAGAAAGTGAGAAAGCAAGCTGCCAAGTCTGGGACACGAATCACAGTCAGCCACATGGGATTCCAGTGCCCTTAACCACCATGCCGCCTGCCCGCCCCTGGGATGATTTTTTTAAAGGCAAAAGTTGCAAATGGGAGGGAAGTAGCAAGGAATCTAGTACTGCAGTGATTGGCTAAGTCCTGTGATAAGGGGAACAGGATTTCATAGTCACATACAGTCACTTTGCTTAGGACTAAGCAGACAGTCTGGCACATTGTTGTAAGAAACATTCTGAAGATTATAATTAACGTGACTGATGGATACGTTTTATTTCCTTATAGCACTGATTTAGGAATGAGTACTCACTATACTGACTTCTCCTAATTTGATTAAAAAAAACCTCATCTATTTTGGTATCTATCAGTTTCCTTAAAGTTTCAGTTTGGTGATGTGATGTTTTAGCACAAGTGACTCCATTTTGGTGTCTTCTGTTGGAATCTAGATCAGCAGTTTAGTCCAAAACAGTGGCTTCTTATAATTCTTATTTAACAAAACATAGAGACCAATATGTGATAAATGAGTACCTTATTTACAAGCTAATAAGTTAGTCTGTTCATGTGTCATGGTTACTAGCAGGGAACAGGAAACTCCCAGATCTGAGACAAATAATATTTCTACTCATGGTACAGCAGGCAGAATGAACATCAACATACTTGATTAGGTTTTCCTTGTTACCAGGGCCAACTAGCATGATGGGTGGGGCACATGCACTGAGTTTGTGTCATAGCTGAGGAACTCAGCCAGGAGTACAGCATTTTTTTTTTTAAAGCAAGCAACAAACATTGTAGCAAACAACAGACAAGCCAATTGTCTCTGTTGGGAGGGTAATACCCTGCTGTGGTTGTCTCTACCTTTTTTGTTGCCTAACTTATTACAAAAAATAGCTCAGTATCAGGAAATGGAAGAAAGCTTTGCAGACTGGCATACTCAGCAAGAATGTGCATGCACTTTCAAGCCCAGGGAAGTGCCTCACCCACTGAGTACTGTTCTGGATGAGATAATATATGGTAATTTCTTAGGTGCAGTTTTTTTTTTTTTTCCATTTTCTATTTTAAAGAAGTATTATAGTCTTTTACCTTAATTTTATGTTGATCTCTAGTTATCACCATTTTACCCTTGGCCCAGCTGATTCTTCTGATCTTCATTTGTTTTCTTTGAATTTATCAATACACTTCATCTGGTTTATATTCTTACCACACCTGATTTATGTAATCAGTTACCCAATTGCATAATCTAATAGATACTTTTTTTAAAGATTAACTTATTTAATTTTATCTATTATTATTTTAAAAATTTGCTTCAGAGCATATACGCTCACCAGAGAGAGAAAGAAAAAGCAAGCAAGCCCACCACATCTGAGACTTGAACTGCAGCCAGCCATGAGGGAGTCCAGAACCTTAACCATCCCACCACTTGCTGGCCCCTCTAATGTGTACTTTTTAGTTTTTGTCTTGCTTGAAATCTCTGTTATATACACTATATACTTTCTCCTTGATAATCCTTCCTTATTTGGAATACCAAAAGCTTCCTATGTCTCTTGACTTCTTTGACTTTTCTTCTCTTTGTTTTTTGTTTATGTACTTACTCCATAGCTTGATAATTTCTGTGACTTGGAATATCGTGGAATATTATATAGTCTACTTAATACTTTTCTTCTTTCATCTGACCATCTTTCAATGTATCATTTTTACTAATGAGTCATATTTGTAGAATATACATTTGATTTTATTTTTTGCTGGAAAACCTTTGGATTTTTCTTGCAAAACACCCCTTCCTGACATTTAATACTGTTTAATATTAAAACTTTCAAATACATTGAAAACATTTAAAGAATTAAATAATTAACCCTTGTATACAACACAAAAATTGTGGAGTTGGAGCTGGTAGGTGATGTGGTGGAAGCACTGGACTCCCATATGGCTGCAGAGGTTCAAGTCCTGGACCTGGTGGCTCACTTTCAGACTTTTACTTTCTCTCTCTCCCTCTCTGGGAGGGAGAAATCAAAACATTAACAATAATAACAAATAAAATAAAATAAAAAATCACAAAATTGTGGGGTGTACAGTTAATAATTTGTTATGTTTGCGTTGTAGGTCTGCCAGTTCATCTCTTTTTTTGATGCTTTCAAAGCAAGATGCAGGTGACTCTTTTTCTTTGGGGTAAAAATAGCATAGTGAAATGCATGAATCTTACATGGCCTACTCTATGAACTTTGACAAATGTATATACCCTATAAGCCAGAGCAATTTCAAAGTACGGAGTAAGGATCAGTGGACTATGGTCCAATACCTGCTTTTGTAAATAAAGTTTTGTTGGAACACAGCCATACCTGTTCATTTATAATGACAGAGTGGTATTTAAGAAAGAGTTGCATTCTCTCAAGTATTTACAAGTCTGTCTGTTTAAGCCTGGCTGCAGTAACAAAGCACCATAGATTGAGTGGTTTAAACAACAGGAATTCATTTCTCATGGTTTTGGGGGCTGGGAAATTCAATATTAAGGTGTTGGCTGATTCGGTTCCTTGGTGGAGGCTCTCTTCCTGGCTTGCAGATGCCCACTTATGTCCTCATGGACAGAAGTGGGGTGGGGAAAAGAGAGAGACAGAGTGTGTGTTTTTTCTGGTCTTTTTTCCTCTTATAAAGACACTAACGCATTATAGAGGGGGACCCTACCCTCATGACCCACCTAAACCTAGTCACTTTCCAAAGACTCCACCTTCAAATACCATTTCTGTGGGGTTAGGGGGTTCAACCTATGAAATTTGGAGAGACACAAACATTGTCAGTACCCTTTCTACATAAAGCTTATTGACCCAATACAGAACACTACCATCACACTTAAAATGTTCTCTTATCACCCTTACTGGTCGATTTCTGCCTCCCTGTAACCTGGTTTTTCCTTACTTTAAATTAAATTTTCCTATTTTAGAATCATAAAGTATATATACAAATCTTCTTCCACTCAGCATGAAGTTTTTGAAATTGAACTATGTTATGTCTATTTCAGTAGCTCCCTTTTTACTGTTGAATAATTTTTTACTGTATACATTGTTTAAATATACTTCAGTTTATATATTGCTCTATGGTTGGACATTTGGATTTTTTTCTAGTTTTTGGCTATTATGAATAAAGCTGTTATGAATATTCTTGTACAAATATTTTTGTGGACATACATTTTTATTTCTTTTGAGTGGAATTACTGGGTAATAGGGTAGGTATATGTTTAATTTTATAAGAAACTATCAGACTTTTTTCTAAAGTAGTTGTATCATTTTGCAGTTCCAGTAGTAATGTGTGAGTATTTTGGTTACTCCACAACTTTGCCAAAATTTGGGTGTTGGAGTCTTTAAAATTTGAGCCATTCTGGTGGGTGTGTTGAATTTTTGAGGTTGAAAATTCCTCTTAGCATACGAGTTGCTTCAGTGGGCCTTCCATAGCTGTATAGGGCTGTATCTCAGTCTGTTCTCTTAGTTTTTATGCACTTACTCTGGTAGTCTAGCAGGACCTACATACTATAACCATAGTGTACTCTTACTTACTTCCCTGACTTTACACTTAACGTCTTTATTCCGTGTCTGAAGTTCTGTACCACTTCTTTCTCATCTGTTTTTATTTTTTTTCCTCTCATAGAATGCTGTTTTCAAATGCAAAAATTCCTTTGAATCTATAACTGGAAGTGGGAGGCAAGAGGAGTTTCTCTCATCCATTATCTGCATCAGGCAAAGGAAAAGTAGATTCACAAAGTTAGAGAATTACGTGTTTGTCTTCTTCCTCTCTAGACTAGTGCCTTCCTCAAAGATGCTTCAGCGATCTGTGAGTGTGAGTCTTTTTTTTTTAGCCATAGGGTAAGTGTGCTTGCCAGAAATGGGGTGGGGAGAATGAGAAATCACCCCCTGGGGGCATGGCCATGCTTCAATTCCTTCTTCTTTATTCTCCTTTTGGGATTTTTGAGCACTCAGGCCCATGTGCCTGATGTGTCTCTCAAGCCACTGGCTCTGAGAATCGAACCCACACAGTTGGCCATGTGAGATCCAGCAGCCTTAACCACCACACCACTGGCTGGCCTGAGTGTCTGATTTTTATTTGATCTTTAAATTTTTTAACTTTACAAAAACTATAATTGAGGAACTGTGCAATTAAATGTGTTCTGTACCAAGTTGTATACAGCCTGAAGACCAGCATTATGTTAATTTGTGTTGCCAGGGTAAATTGTTTTCTAATGGACTTTAGATTAAAGTTTATCTTGTTATTTCTATGCATGCCATTATATTAACTGTAAATGTATCAGTAATTTGGTTGAGTATGACTCATTATAGAAATTATACTAATGAGTAAACTACTTCAGTAGTCTTGAAAGTTGATGATTCAAACGCTAGCCTTTAGTAGGCATATTTGAGCAGTACATGATCAAGAAATGGTGTAAAATATGTCCAGAAACAAACTCATCAGAATTATATCATGAAAATACCGTACATAGTTTATGAGCTCATTTTATGTTTTGAGTGCCCTTTTTTACATTTATGCTTAAGATAAGGTATGGGAGCAGTTTTTAGATATCATTATTGATTAACTGTGAAACAAAGGTCTTATAACTGATTCATCTATTCAATATATAAGAATTATTATATCTCTTACCTGTCAGATTCTGTTTTAGGTGTTATTGAATAAGATAATTAAGTTCTTGCCTTGTGGGTCATACTTTGGGGGAAGGAAGGCAAGCATACTCAGGTAGTAATAGTTGTTTTTAAAGAAAATAGAGCAAGTTGGTGGAATAAATCACTTTTATCAATAATAAAACAGCAAAAATTACTTGCATTATGTCAGGAATATGCTGAGAGCTCTGCTGAGTCCTTTATATATATATTAGCACATTTAATCATTTGAATATCTGTGCAGTAGATAATGCCATTATCTTCATTTTGGAGATGAGAAAAATGAGAGAGGTGTATTTGAGACAAGTAGGCCCAGTTGTAAAGCTGGTATTCAGAGTTTGGTATTTTAGTTTTATATTGCTTTGTAATGGGCTCCTCCAAACACAAGCTTGTTGTTATCTTTGCGGGCTCCATTGGCTGACTGTGATCGGCAGAGTTATGTTCAACTTCACTTGATGTTAGTAGGGACTGCAGCCATTTTGGGACTCAGCAGGGCTAGTACATCCAAGATGGCTCACTAACTTGGCTGGCAGTTCTTTCTGACCATTGTCTGGGATTCTTGCTGACCATTGTCTGGGAACTGAACTGATACCGTTAACTAGAGTATCTCAGTTCTCTCGGTGCCCTCTCTGTGTATACTTCATGTACCTTCTCAGTGTCACCTTGACTTGTTACAGCACAGAAGGAAGAAACAGCTGCCATTCATTAAAAAAAATTTTTTAGAGAGATTTTTGCTGTAGGGTATGTACATTTGTGAGAGAGAGAGAGAGAGAGAGAGAGAGAGAAAGTGAGACATCACCTCCCAGTGGGGATAGCCACACCATAGTCCCTTCTCCATTCTCCTCTTGGATTTTGTGAACACATATAATGTGCCCGGCCTGAGTTTTAAGCCCCTGGATCAGGTGCTCGAACTGCAGTTGGCCCTATGGGAGTCCAGTCATGTTACTATTACATTGTCTGATGGTCCAATAGCTGCCATTCTTCTTAAGGACTGAGTTTAGAAGCTTTAACTGTCATTTCTGCCACATCTTAATGGCCAAAGTGGCCATAAGGCCAGTTTAGATCAGAGGGAGAGGAAATAAACTCATCTTTCAGTGGGGGAGAGGCGTGCATATAGGTTGGGGATGAAACTGATGGTGGCTGTCTTTGGAGCTGACATAATGAGTTTACTCCTTATTAGATGGGATGTGATTAGTCAGAGAGTCAGAGTCCAACTACTCTGAAGGTGTGGCAGTCAGTCTGAGACTTGATTAAAATGTGAAGGCGTCATTCTACGTTATGAATATTGCAGAAGAATAATGGGCTGTGGTGTAAATGCGTTTGTTAATTTAAGAAATAGGAATAAAGCTGTTTGGCTACAGCAGGGTGAAGGGGATGGTCCAGAGTGGAATGGGACAAAACATATTAATAAATGGAGCACTGAATTGGATGAAAGAATGGAACTGATTTATAATTATAGTTTATAATTTTTGGTTTGTGAATATAATCAGGTCCAGCTGTATAATTTATAAGGCCCAGTGCTGGTGAAAATGTGGGGTTCTGGCTAGGGGTAGGGATATAATTTTCTCTTTCCTACAGTCTGCTATCCCAACTCATGGCAGAAAGATGACGCTGAAGGGATCGCATGCCTGTTTATGCTCATTACCTGAATCCTTGGTAGGCAAGAATCCCGTCTGGTTTGTGTGCTGCATGTCCCAGTTGATGCTAGTCTGGGATGCGGATGGTTCCCACTTTGCCTTGCCTGTAGCTGCAAGGTGAGGATGGTTGAGCTGAGTTGGGGGTTTCATCTGACTGAGACTCCTTCCTAGAGAGCAGACTACCTTCCTTCTTCCCTGAATGTAAGCCTCATGAAGGCAGACTGATCTTTGTCTTTGTTCACTGCTGTATCTTTTTGTACCTGTCATCTGGTAGTTACTGGGGAAGTACTTGTTAAGAATGAATCAGTGAGTAATGCTAGGCAAAGACCAATTTTGTAGACATGTGCTTGCCTATGCTATTGTTTTGCTTTGTGTTTTAAACTTTTTTTTCCCTTTTATTTATGACGGGGAATGGGCATGTGTAGTTGACAGTGAAAGAGATACAGAGAGAGAGAAGTACCCTCCACAGAGTCTGGTCATGCAGTGATGCCCTTTCTTCAGTCCTCCTGCCCATTGGATAGTGGACACTCGTGTGCACACCTGACTTGTTTCCAGGCTGATCAAGCTGGAGACCTGAACTGTGGTTGCCACATGGGACCTGACTTGAGCAGTGTATTACTGCTGCATCAAAGGAGAAAGCTCCTGTTTTATTTTGATTTAAAAAAAAAAAATTGTCTTTACTTAGAAGCATTCGGAATGTCAACAAAAGAGCTGCAACTTTTTTTTTTCTTTTGCAATTACAGAGTGGTATTCAGTTAGCAGAACAACAATTATTTTGTATAAGCTGCATCAGAGACAACTGAAGATGAAAAGCTACCATCCCCTATATAACTAATTTGTGCTATGCACCGACAAGAACCTACTTTAAATTTCTGTGCCAATTTATAACTCCCACACTGCAAGGTTAGTGGCTATTGAAAATACCACCAGGACAGGGCTATCTAAAGACATGTACGGCAGTGTGTTTTAACTATACAAAATAAGACACTATACCTGCAGTTTAAAAACAAACCTTAGCCTTACATTTCAGTTTTTTTTTTTTTTTTAAAAGAATGAGTTGTATACAGGGGAGTTAAATGCTTTATAGATAAGGGAAAATAATACTACACTGGAACCAACTTATCATCTTCATCTTCCTCCTCTTTGTTTTTCTTCCTCTTTTCAATGTTGACACATCCCTTTTATTTTATTTATTTATTTATTTTTTTGCTGTATCAGGCTTTCCTTTAGCTCGGTATGCAGCAATATCCTTTTCCTATTTTTCCTTCAGCTTAGCAGCCTTCTTTTTCTGTGGCTGTTTATCATCTGCAGCTATTCCACATCTCTCCCAGCTTCTTTGCAGCATCACCAATGGATAGGCAAGGATGTTCTTTGAGTTTTGGACAATATTCTGAACAGAACAAGGAAAAGGCCTAAGGAGGCCTCTTGGGTACATTGGGATCCTTGAACTTCTTTTTTGTTTCCCCTTTAGGAGGGATGCGGGTTTTCATTTCTCTTTCATAACAGGCCTTGTCCGCCTTTGCCATATCTTCAAAGTTTCCTTTCTCTTTAGCAGACATGGTCTTCCACCTCTCTGAGTACTTCTTTGAAAACGCTGAGAAGTTGACTGAAGCATCTGGGTGCTTCTTCTTGTGTTCTTCCTAAGCAAGTTTGCACAAAGAATGCATATGATGACATTTTGCCTCTCAGCTTCTTAGGATCTCTTTTGCCCATGTTTAGTTATCTTTCCTCCGCAAGGCACAGAGTCGCCCAGTGCCTGTCTGGCTCTCACTTGCCCCGGCGCTGTATCTGTAGAGCTCAATGTACTGCAATGGCCATTTTATTCTGATGGTTATATTTGTTTTATCATTGCTACTGAAGACTTGGGCACTCTAAAGTAGTCAAGGGTGGTGATTTTTTACATCCCCTTCCAGCTTACTTTGTATTAGTCTCTTCCTGCCCCGTTTCTCTCTCTCTCTCTCTCTCTCTTAGTAGTGTCCTTGGAGTTGTCCAGTAAGTAACCCATGAATCCATAATGCAGTGGCCTTGCTTAGCACCTTCATTAAGTATATTTGTAGATGTTGCTTTGATTTTCCTCATCTGTTTTAAATTGATTACTTAGCATCTATTTTGTTTTTATTCTTTCCTTAATATCTGACCTACATTCTAAAACATTGTCTAATTGTATGTGTATTGATAATGTGTTATTTAGAATTCTATATGTATTCTATATATGTAGGCCTGATAAGTTAAAATAACTATGTCATATATTCTATTGATGTTTGTTAAATGTAAACTTACTAACAAGATTACTGTAATTAAGGCTAGCCTACCTACCATGTAATACTTATAAATCCTACTCTGTGTTTTTCAGCCATGTTCTCAAATGTTTCATGACTTAGCTGGAATTAAGGTGTGGGTAAAATTCTTGCTAAAGGCATGCCAAATACAAGTTGGGAAATGCTTTAGTAGTCTGATTTACTATTGGATTATTTTAAGGTTTTGGCTTGCTTACTCCTTAAGATTTGTTTGAACATGAACAACTTAATATTTGAGAAGTTCAGGAATGTGCTGTGGTTTGGTTTGTCTATGATGTTTCTCCAAAATTAACCATAATATGAAGAAATTATGCTGTTTAGACAGAAATTTTGAGAATCAGGAAAAAAACTGGAGTTTATTATGTAAAATAATCTGTTTTTTTTTTTTTTTTTTTTTTTTTTTTTTTGGCTATAGAGTACTTGTGCCTGCTGGAGAGACATAATTGAAAAGAGAAAGTGAAAAATCACTCTCCCTTGGGGTTGCCCACTGGATTATGGGGATTATGATCTTGTCTCCTTTATTCTCCTCTCAGGATTTTGGGCACACATGCATGCATGCCTGGAGTTTTTTAAGCCACTGGGACCAGGACTTGAACTGTGGTTGGCCATGTGGGAGTCCAGCACCTTAACCGCTATGCCACCTGTTGGGCCCTGTAAGAAGAATGTTTTAGTATGGTAGTGTTAATCTCTTTACTAATTTTGGGGTGTTAGGTCAGGTAGCCTGTTGGATATTAGACTGAAGGGGTCTGATACTGACAGCTATCTAGAAGATTTCTTTAGATAAAACATTTTTTCCCCTCATTTTGGGAGAACTTTCTTTATACCAGGTAACTTTTTCCTTGGTTTTCTCAAGAAAGGAAGAGTCTAGGGACACTTGAGAACCAGCTCTATGATGTGGCAGTAATGCTCTGCTCAAGAGAAGCTCAATCCCACATGGTGACCGTGGCTCCAGTCCCCAGACCAGTCAGTGTGAAACATGCTGGGCATGCACAGGGAATGCCCAGGATATGATGGCCTGGGGGGCTGGGGGAAGGGGATCAAGGCTTGACTGGACCCTGTGAGTGATACTTATCTCTCTCTTGTTTGCGTGCACGTCCCCTATCATGAATAAAGGAAGAAACAACACTCGAAACTGTTTTTGTTCCTAACTTCTAGATAACAATATGAGTCCCTGCTTACCTCATCCTGTTTAATTTGTTACTGTATTGCATATTTATTTAAGCCCTGTTTTAACCCTAATATTCTTGTTCTCTTGTCCCATCCCTTTCCAACCACTATCTGAAACTATGTTCTCTCTTGCCTTGTGGCCCCTCTCCCTCCCATTAATTTTTGCTAGCAGGCATGTGTGCTTGCCAATGAGAGATGGTCAAAGAGGGAGGGGAAGTGAGAAAGCACTCATGCTATGGGACATGGTCATGCCACATTCCCCTCTCCTCTGTCTTTCCCATCTTTTGGGATTTTGGGCATGCATGCACATGCGCTCAATGTATTTTCAAGCCAGGTCTAGGACTAGAATTTTACCACCAGGCCATAGGCTGGTCTGTCTTTTGGGCTTTTTTGCACATATTATTTTCCCTACTTTTCTTTCCTCCCTTTTTCCTCAAGTACTGATTTCTATTTTTTATTTATGTCTGTGTGTACATATTTCCTCTAGAAAGAATACTCTTGCCTTCTGCCACCCTACCTCCATTTTCCACTTTTCATTTCCAAGTTTTGTATGCTCTTTTTAACACCCCGTCTCAGCCCATATATGTATTGGGTCATCGGAAAAGTCATGACACATGACACATTTTGCATAGAAAAATACAGTTGTGACTTTTCTCACGACCCATTATTTACTCACCAAATTGTAAACTCAGTGGGAAGTAGGGCTTAGATCTGTCTTGTTTATAGTAGTATGTAGCACACTTATCTAAGTATTTATATGTGCAAAATACTTCCTGAAGAAATAAATGAAGACTTTTTCTGAATAATTGAAAGTGCCTCTGAGGGGATACTGGTATATTTCTTACATTTATAAAGTGACATATAATTTTGCAGAGTTCTGTGCTGTAAAAGTACTGTATTGCACACCCTTTCAGTTTTGATATTCTTGATGTTCATAATTAGAGTGTATACTTTGCTTTTAAGATAATGCTCATGAATCTTTTTAGATGAATTCTGATATTTTTACATAATTCTCATTTTGACTATTGGCTTATATTTGCAAGATGGAGACCATAGTAGGTTATTTGGTCTACCCATGGAAAGGAGAAAAATAAGCTGTTCCCTGGAAATGTGGAAGTAAAGGAATCCTCACTAATCATTTACTTCAACCTTTTCAGTTTTTTCTTAAGTTTATTTCTTTCATTAGAGTGAGAGACACACACAGAGAGAGAGAGAAGCAATAAGTATCCTCAACAGAGTCTCAATGCCATGACCCTCATCCCCTGCAAATTCTCCCAGGTACTCAAAATCCATGGGCACATGCTCCAGCTTGGTAGGAGCTGAATCACCATTTTTCATACGGACCCAGCCTTGCTTGAGTAGCACATTAGTGCTGTGCCACTGAGCTGTCCAACCTGCTCATTTTATGGAACACTACTCAAAGGAGGTTCTGTTCAGTATTATATAGCCAAGCTTGAAGGCTAAGTTTTATTACTTGTAAACATATTAACTCAAACTCTAGAGAGGTAAAGAGACTCAAGTATTAATGAGAAGTGACTTAAAAAGTGAGGAAATGGTTTACTTAAAATTTGCATTTTTGGGGCCTGTAGGTGGCATGGTGGTTAAGGCGTAGGACGCCCATGTATATGGCTGAGCTTGGTTCAGGCCCAGACTTGGTGACTTGAAAATCATGTTGGGTTTACGTGTTTGTATGCCCAAAATCCCAAGAGGAGAATGGCAGAGAAGGGAGTGTGGCATAGCTATCCCCCTTGGGGCGATGATTTCTCACTTTTCCTCTATCCAGCAAGCACATGTGTCCTATGGCAAAAACCTAAAAATAATTTTAAAAAAAACCTACAATTTTTATGAACTTTTTATGATTTTTTTTTTTTTGTGTGGAGTATGTATGTGTGTGTTTGGGTTATTTTGGGGGAGAAGGGATCTAAAGAGTTTTTTCTTTCAACTTTATAAAGATAATTCTTCCATTTTCTTCTGACTGCTGTGGTTTGTTTGTTTCTTTTTCTTCAATCACAGGGTATATGTACTCACAAGAGAGAGACAGAGAGAGGAAGAGAGAGAAAGCACCCTCCAAATGGGGCGTGCTGATGCCATAATCCCTTTTCTTCCTTTTGTCCATCCTGTTGGACTTCTGAGCATGCTTGCACTCCTGCCTGGTGTGCCCCTCAAGCTGCCAGGCCTGGGATTTGAAATGCATTTCCCACGTGGGTTCTGACTCTCCTAACCACCACACTGTGCGGCCGGCTCTGACTATCGTGATTTCTGATGAGAATCTGAAGGGATTTAACTTGTTATTCCTCTATATGTAATGTATTTTTTCAGGCTGCTTCTGTTAACTTTATCTTTGATTCTTAGAAGTTTTATTATTTAGGTTTGGTTTTCTTTGAATTTTTTGTTTTGGCTTTAGTGAAGTTGAATTCGTAAATTAACTTGTCATTAATTTGAAGAATTACGGCCATTATTTCTTCAATTTTTTTTTTCTGCCTCAGTCTCTCTCATTTCTCTTGAGCTTTAAATTTTACATTTTCTTGACCTTTTAGGAATTTCAAGTCTTTGACTTTTTTATTTTAACATTTTTCAATCTTTTTTTATCCTTTTCAAGGGATAAATTTTGTTATTCAAGTTCACTGTGTCTTCTTCATTGTGCTGTTGATTTCATCTGGTACATTTTTAAGTTTTCAAATTTTTTATTCTAGAATTTTTTTGATTAATTTTTTATGTTTTCTGTTTATCTGCTGCAGTCCCTGTGTTGTAGTTGATTTCAAGGTAATTTTGCTTTACTTCCTGGAACATAGTTATAAAAACTGTTTTAGGAACCAGCAGTTAGCGTAATGGCTATGTCGCTGGATTCCCACGTAGTCGACCGCGGTTCGTGTCCCGGACCCGGTGGCTTAAAACTCACGCTGGGCGCGTGTGCGTGCGTGCCCAAGATCCCGAGAGGAGAATGGAGGAGAAGAGATTGCGGCGTGACCATCCCCCCTGGGGGGTGATTTCTCGCTTTCTGTCTCTATGTCTCTCTCTGTCTGTCTGGCGAGCGCACGCGCCCTACAGTGAAAATCTCTCTCAAAAAAAAAAAACAAAAAAACCAAACTGTTTTAAATTTTTTTGTATGCTGACTATAACCTAAGTCATCTTGGAGTTGATTGCTCTTCCCAGGATAACGATTTATACTTCCCAGTATTTCTAGTGATTTTGGACTTTTTTTTTTTGGAGAGGTTTTTTTTTTTTTTTTAAAGAATTATCTTATTGAACTTTATTTATTTATTTTAATTTGAAATAAAAAGAGTACCAAGTACATTAAACATAAGAACACTCTCTCCAAGGCACACAATAGCCAAATTAGTCCAAATCAAAGAGGAAGACAATATTCTAAAAATGGCAAGAGAGGAATGCCAAATTACTTACAGAGGTTACCCGATTAGGCTAACATCATATCTCTTGACTGAAATGAAAGGAAGGAAATACTGGGAAGATATATTTAAAACTCTGATAAATAATTTCAGCCAAGAATATTATACCTGGCAAGATTATCCTTAAAAAGGGAAGAAGAAATAAAATTACAACTAGATAAAAATAAAAGAATTAATCAATACTAGACCAGCTCTTTAGGAAATAACTAAGGATATATTATATCAGGAAAACTAAACAGAGATAAATTGAAGTAAGAAAACACAAAGCAACTAGAGAAAAACAATAACAAAATGACAGGGATAAGACTGCACATATCGATAACATTTAATACTAATAAATTAAGTTCCTCAACTAAAAGATACAGATTGGTTCAATGGATCAAAAAAAAAAAAAAAAAAGAAACCTTCTATATGTGCCTAAGCACACCTATGTATGACAAAGACATACATAGACCAAGAGTAAAGTGTTAGTAAAAATCATTTCATGCAAACAGAAATTATAAAAAGACCAGAGTACTGATATTATCAGATAAAATAGACATCGAGATAAAAATGCTAAAGAGACAAAGAAGGACACTATATAGTTCTAAAATAATTAATTCATCAAGAAGATATAACAGTTATAAAGATTTATGTCCCAACACTGGGGAACCAAATTAAGTAAAAGAAAGACTATTCAATCTAAAAGGAAAATAGACCGCAATAACTGTTGGGAATTTCAATGCCCCACTTTCACTACTGAATGAGTCATCTAGACAAAAAATAAATAAAGAGACATAGAAAGTAAATGATACAATAAATTGAAAGAAACTGACAGACAAACATATATAGTACATTTCACCTAGCAACCATAAAATATACTTTTTTCTTATCTCCAAATGGAATATTTTCAAAAGACTGATTACATAGTAGGGCACAAAACAAGCTTCTACAATTTTAAAAGTATAGAAACTATACCCAGCATCTTCTTAGACAGCAATGGAATTAAACTTGAAATCAATCACAGAAAGAGTCCTTGAAAATACACACACACACACACACACACACACACACACACACACACACAATGCAAAGACATCCCTGTTCTTGGATTGAAAGAAGCAATAGAATCAAAATGTCAGTTCTACTCAATCTAATTTACATATTTGATGTGATTCTGATCAAACTACCAGTGACATTCCTCATAGAAATGGAAAAGCAAACATAAAATTATTTTGGAATCATCAAAGACCCCATATCTCCAAGGCAATACTACATGAACAGAATAAAGTAGGAGGCATCTCACTTCTTTATTCAACATATATTACAAAGCAGTGATAATCAAAACCGCATGGCACTGACACAAAAATAGACATGTAGACCTTGGAACAGAACAGATAATCCAAAAATAAACTCCAGATCATATAGCTAATTGATCATTGACAAAGGGTAAAGACGATGTAGTGGAAAAAAGAAAATCTTTTCAGCAAATGGTGCTAGAAGAACTGGATATCCATCTGCAGAAAAATGAAACTGGACCCCTATTCCTCACCATTAATAAAAATCAACTTAAAATGGATCAAAGATCTTAATGTAAAGTCTCAAACTATAAAACTACTAGTAGAAAATTTAGGGGACACTCTTGAAGATATTGGAGTAGACTAAAATTTCTTTTTTTTAAAAAAAGGATTATTTTATTGAACTTGTTTATGTATTTATTCATTTTAATTTGACCAGAGAGGGACAGAGAGAGAGAGTGAGAGAGAGAGAGAGAGAGAGAGACCAGGTCCCAGACTTGAACTTGGTCGACCATGTGGGAGTCCAGTGCCCTTAACCACCATGCCACCTGCCGACCCCCGAGAGGTTTTTGCTATAGGGTGTGTGTACTTGCCAGAGAGACAGAGAGAGACAGAGAGAGAGAAAGTGAGAAATCACCCCCCAGGGGGGATGGCCATGCTGCAATCCCTTCTCCGTTCTCCTCTCAGTATCTTGAGCACACATGCACACGTGCCTGGTGTGAGTTTAAGCCATTGGGTCCAGGACTCAAACTGCAGTCGACTACATGGGAGCCCAGCGACACAGCCATTGCGCCAACTGCTGGTCCTGGCCTAGATTTTAATGTAAAAAATTTTATTACACAGTCTATGTACTTAACCACCCTGCTGCTTATTCTTAGCCTCATGTATGATTGAATATAGGCGCACAATTATTTATTTCATTTATCTGTACATAAAATATTCCTGCAGAGCACTTTTCATTGATCTAGTTAAAAATAAAAATACTATATAATGAAATTCCTCCAAATTGTTATTTTAGTTATGTTAACTAAAGGTTCTTTTTTTTTTTAAAGAATTATTTTAACTTTATTGTGATCAGAGAGGGAAAGTGGGAAGCAAGCCACCTTGTCCGGGACTCCATCCATGGTCAGCCATGTGGGAGTCCAGCACCTTAACTGCCATGCCACCTGCTGGCCCTTACGTTTCTGTTTTTGAGAGACATTAATGCCATAGGGCGCATGTGCTCACTGGAGAGACAGAGAGAGATAGAAAAACAGAAAGCAAGAAATCACCCACCGAGAGGATGGCCACTCCACAGTCCCTTCTCCTTTAATATCTTCTCAGGATCTTGGGCATGCATATACACGTAGCTGGCATGAGTTTTAAGTCACTGAATCTGTGACTGAAACTGACTATTTGGGAGTCCAGCAACGTAACTGTTAATGCCATCTGCTGGTCTCCTAAAAGGTTTCTCTTTAATGCAAAATTCAGTCTTTTTCAAAAAATTAAGTTCAACATTTAGATGACCAGGATTTTTCTCTTCTAAAATTATTTGGTAGATATATTTTAATATGTATGCTGAGATTATGTTTGTTGTCAATTGGAATTTAAGTACCATAAAGAACCACCTACTCACTTTTCTATGAATAGTATTTTTGCACTGGTTTCTTCAAAGGCATAAGTTACAATATTTTTATCTTATACAACTTAATTCTTATTGCAAATGAATGCTGTAACTAAGTTTATATGTATAAATTTTATTAGAAAAATGCCAGTTATTTCAAGTTTTCCAAAGACCTTGTGTAGCAATTTTTAAGATACTGATTAGTATAGAAATGTCATTATAGGGCCAGCAAGTGGTGTGGTAGTTAAATGCTGGGTTCCACATACCTGATTCCATGGCTCAGGTCCTGGACCTGGAGGCTGGAAAAACACACCAGGCATAATTATATATGTGTGGTTGTGCACATGTCCAAAATCCTGAGGAGAGAATGGAGGAGAAGGGATTGCAATTTGACCATTTCCATGGAGGGTGATTTCTCAATTTCTTTTTCTCTCTTTGTCTCTCTGATGAGCATAAGCCCCCAAAGTTTAAAAAAAAGAAAGGAAAAAGAAATATCATTATAGTGATCAGTTTAACTTGCAAATATTTATATAGTAATAAAGAACTATAAACTAAGCCAGCTGATGGCATCATGGTTAAGGCAGCTGGATTCCACATGGTTGCCTATGTGGTTCAGGTCCCAGATCTGACAGCTTAAGACAAGTGCTAGGCACACTTGCATGTATACCCACAATCCTAAAAGGAGTGAGAGATGGGAGGAGAAGGGATTGTCATGACCGTCCTCCATAAGGAGTGCTTTTCTTTTCTCTTCTCTTCTCTTTCTTTCTTTCTTTCTTTCTTTCTTTCTTTCTTTCTTTCTTTCTTTCTTTTTTCTTTCTTTCTTTCTTTCTTCTTTTTTTTTTTTTTTGAGAGATTTTTGCTATAGGGTGTGTGTGCTTGCCAGAGAGAGAGAGAGAGAGAGAGAGAGGGAGAGAAAGTGAGAAATTACCCCCCAGGGGGATGGCAATGTCACAATCCCTTCTTCTCTATTCTCCTCTCGGCATCTTGGGCACGCACACACACACACCCAGCGTGAATTTATGCCACTTGGTCAGAGACTTGAACTGTGTTCGACTACGTAGGAGTTCAGCGACATAGCCGTTATGCTAACTACTGGTCCCAAGGAGTGCTTTTCTTACTTTCACACTGGTCTCTCTCTTTTGTTTCCTCTCCCCAGTAAGCATGTGTCCATTAGCAAATTAAAAAAAAAAGGTTTTCCAACTCTCTTCCAGAAGATTAAAGGAGAGGGAATACTTTCTCTCATTTTATGAGATCAGCATTTTCCGAATACCAAAACCAGACTAGACATTGCATTACAAGAAAAGGAACCTCTAAACCCGTATCTCTTGAAGATACATGTAAAATCCTCAACAAAATGTTAGCAAATGGAATGTAACAATGTATAAAAAGAACTATACATTGAGATTTATCTTAGGTATACAAGGGTGGTTCAACTTTTAAATAACTTGTAATAATGTAATCCATCAACACATTAAAGAAGAGAAATTATATCATATAATACATAGAATAAAGAATTTGACAAAATTCAACACCGTCTTCATGGTAAAACTCTGAGTAATCAAAGAATAGAGGGAAATATCTAATAAAACCCAACATCAAACACTGTACTTAGTAATGAGAAATCCAAAACTTTCCTACTAAGAACAAAGTTAGATGTTGCCTCTCACCACTGCTTTTCAGCGTCATACTAGAAGTCTTAGCTGATATAGTAAGACAAAAAAATGAAATAAAAGGAATCAGTTGAGAAGGAAAAGTTATCTTTGCTGATGACATGATTGTTGAAAAACATAAAACTTCTGGAACTGTAATTACAGTGAGATTGGAACATCTATGGTTAATATAGAAAAATCAGTTGCTTTCCTATATACTAGTACTGAACAAGTGGAATTTAAAATTAAAAACTCAATGCTGTTTATATTGGCACTCCTAAGAAAGAAATACAGTATAAATTGAATAAAATATAAAAGACAGATATGAGGAAAACTGTGAAAGTGATGAGAGATATAGAAGACTTAAATAAATGGAAAGATACTCCATGTTTCTGGAGAGGTAGACTCAACATTGTCTTGGTGCTAGTTCTTCACTACTTGATCTATAGAGTCAGTGAAATCCCAATCAAATCACAGCAAGTTATTTTGTAAATATTTACAGACTGATTCTAAAGCTAAGTGGAGAGACAGACTCAGAATCACTAACACAGAACTGAAGAACAAAGTTGAAGGGCTACCCAACTTGAAGTTGACATACCATAAAGCTATGATAATTGAGACAGTGTGGTATTATTAAGAAAAAAGTTAGACAAATGAATCAGTGGAATAGAATAGAGAGCCTAGAAATTAGACCATAAAATTAAACTCAAGCTGGTCTTGACAAAGGCAATACAGTGGAACAGAGAGTCTTTTCAATAAATGGTGCTGGAATAACTTGAGATCTCCATGCAGAAAAATGAACTTAGATGCAGATTTTTTCTTCAGTCACAAAATTAACTCAAAATGGATCACAGACCTAAATGTAAAAGGCAAAAATATTAAACTTCTAAAAGAAAACTAATGAAAAAACATGCAATGTATACTGGACTCCCACATGGCTGACTGTGGTTTGAGTCCCAGATCCCATGGCTTGAAAATCATGCCAGGCATGGGTGCATGCATGCCCAAAATCCCAAGAGGAGAATGGAGGAGAAGGGATTGTGGTGTGGCTATTCTCCCAGGGGATGATTTCTTACTTTCACTCTCTCTGGCTCTCTCTCTTTCTGGGGAGCGCACACACCCTTCGCAAAAACTTAAAAAACAAAAACAAATACACAAACAAAATCTAGATGATCATGGGTTCAGTATAATTTTTTTTAGATACAGTACCAAAAGCACAACTCATAAAAGAAAGAATTGATTGCTAGAATTCATTAAAATGAAGAATGTCTGCTCTGTGAAAGACATGACCAAGAGGATAAGACAAGTCACACACTGTGTGAAAACATCTGAAGAAGACATATCTGATAAGGAGTGGTTAGCCAAAATATACAAAGAAATCTTAAAACTCAACAACAAGAAATACTACCCTATTAAAAAGTGGACCAGATACCTTAACAGGCACTTCAGATATATAGGTGTCAAGTGAGTATACCAGAAGATACGCCACATCACTTTGAAATGTAAGCTAAAACAAGTATGAGTTATCACCACACACCTACTAGAATGGCCCAGATCCAGAACACTGACAACAACAAATGCTGCTGAGGATGTGGAATAACAGGAACACTCATTCATTGCTGCAAGGAATGCACAATGGTACAGCCACCTTAGAAGATCATTTGAGAATGTCTTACAAAAGTAAACTTACATGTACTGTATGATCCGGCAGTCACACTCCTTGGTATTTATCCAAAGGAGTTAAAAGATTATGGTCCACAGAAAACATGCACATATATATTACACCTACATATTATAGCACCTTTATTCATAATTGCTAAATAGTAAAGTAACCAAGATGGCCGTCTGTAGGTGAATTGATAAATGTGGACATCCAGACAGTGGAAAATTACTCAGGATTAAAAAGAAATGAGCTATCCAGCCGTGAAGACATAGAGAACATGTAAATTTATGTTACTAAGCGAAGTAAACCAATCTGAAAAGGCTGTGTTCCATATGATTCCAACTATATGATATTCTGGAAAAGACAAAACTATGGAGACGATCAGTGGTTGCCAGGTGTTGAGGTGAGAGGAAGAAGAAGTGGAGTATAAGGAATATTTAGAGCAGTGAACCAGTATAATGGTGGATATGTGTTATTATACATTTGCCATAATCCATAGAAACAACACCAAGCGTGGACTCTAGTATAAACTATGGACATCGGGTGATGATGTATAAATGTAGGTTTATCAGTTGTAACAAATGTACCCCTTTGGTGGGGGATATTGATAATGAGAGGTTAGGCATGTGTCAGGGAAGAGGGCATGTTTGGGAAATCCTTTGTACCTTTTCCTGACTTTGCTGTGAACTTAAAAAAAAAGGCTACTAAAAATATAGTATGGTGAATCAGTATAAAGGTTGAGGTACTTGATTGTTAACTTTGAGAAAGAGAAACAGGGTGAGTGAGAGTATGTGTATGTGTGTGTGTTTGTCATCTGATATTCCAAAGTTATTCACATTACGTTTTAGATTTATCAGACAGTTTGTGAGAGGTTTTGCTTTGGCATATGACACTGATGGATCAGCCCTTTATTGTCTGTAGTGGTGTCTTGGCATTAGCTGTTTCCTGGATGAATCATCAACAACGGCATGTCTTAGTATTTGATAGTGCCATATTTAGATTTGCTTGAGGATTGTGTTCTTGGTTCCTCTGTGTTTATTGAGGGAAGAATAAAACTTTCCTGTGATGGAGGTTGGTATTTTAGGCCTGATCCTTGCTGGTTTTAGGTCCTTGGTTTACCTGTGATAGAATATGTTAACTTTTGCGACAGTGGGTGACATGGTGGTTTAATCCAGCTGGATCCCACATGGCCTACTGCACATTTGGAGTCCTGGACCCCTATGCATGCATACCCAAAATGCTGAAAGGAGGGAGGAATGGAAGAGAGAGAATTGCAGCAGGACCATGCCCCATGGGGGATGCTTTCTGACTTTTCTTCTGTTTCTTTCTCTACCTCTTCTGTTTCTTGTGAGTTAAAAAAAAGAATGAAAGAATAAGCTAATTTTTATTTTCCTTAATTCTTCTTGCTGTAACCGTTGTCATAATACTGTATTATATAGGTTTTGCCTCAGAGCTAGTTGTTAGAAGCTTAAAGCTTTAGACTGATCAGATGGGAGCTCTATTTATTTCTCACACCCAGTATTGGACCTGGAAAATATTAGGCACTTAATAAGTGGCCAAAAGACTGATAAGTGATGGACTGAGAGGAAATTCATGAATCACAGGAAATGTGGCTTAAAGAGGTTAATAACAGGGGCCGGCAGGCAGTGTGGTGGTTAAGGGCACTGGATTCACACATGGCCAACCACAGTTTGAGTCCGGACCTGGTGGCTTGCTTTATCTCTTTCTCTCTCTCTCTTTTTTTTTTTTTTTGCCCCCGAAGAGGTTTTTGCTATAGGGTGCGTGTGCTCGCCAAAAAGAGACAGACAGAGAGACAGAAAGCGAGAAATCAACCCTCGGGGGGATGGCCACGCCGCAATCTCTCTCCTCCATTTTCCTCTCAGGATCTTGGGCATGCATGCACACGCACCTGGCGTGAGTTTAAGCTGCTGGGTCCAGGACTCAAACTGTGGTCAACTACATGGGAGTCCAGCAACATACCCATTATGCTAACTGCTAGTTGCTCTTTTTCTCTCTTGCTCTGTCCCTCCTGGTCAAATTAAAAAAAAAAAACAATTAAATAATTCTTAAAAAAAAAAAAAGAGGTTAATAATAACACAATCAAGGTTATCCTGCTAGTAGGTGGTAAATCTGAATGGTAAATTTAGATCTCCTGAGAGCAAAGCATATTCTTTTCTAGCTTATTCAGTTAGCAGCCACCAATCTTGTATAAGAGTGTGAAATGAAATGACAGTACATCATGCTAATTTTCAAAATGAGAAATGAATGCTGGTACCAGTAACTTAAATGACATTACATGGGGTTAGATACTTGTATGCCCTTGCAATGCAGTTAAACCAAACCAGTTACACAGTATCCGGCCCATGTGTCAGAGACAGTATCCACAACTCTGGATTCAGTTTTAGCCAAGTCTTTAAAGTTGCTAGAAGAAAATAAGGACCCCTACAAAAAAAGCAACAAATAGTTAAAGGTGGGAGGAAAACCAGAAGGGAATAGTTCTCTGGAAGCTAAAGAAAAACTAATTAGAAGTATAGTCAGATATGTTCAATGTGTTAATTATTTTAGGTAGGATGAGGACTGAAAAATAGACTCTTGGATTTAATAATTTTAAGGTTATCTTTCTTAGCAAGAGATGTTTGAGTAAAAGCCAAATGGTAATAGATTGGGAGGGAAATGAGAATTCTAAGTATAGAAAAAGAATACACACACACATATAACACACACACACACACACACACACACATACATATATTTTCCCCCTTTTCTGAACTTTTGTCACTGAAGGAAAGAAGTGAGAGATGGAAATAATTTAAAAGGCAGGAGAAAAAGCCCTTATTTTTAGCTGGGACAGGTGTTTTTCTTTTTAAAGTATAGTGTGAATAGAATATACGTGTGGGTAGAAAGATGTAGTGTTTAAAGGAAGGCGAGATATAATTTAAAGAAAAAACAATCTTTTGGGAGGCAGGATTGTCTAAGTACAGTTATTTGGCATTTGGGAGTGAAGAATATAAGTTAGGATGGATGCCATATTGCTAAGTTTAGAGCTGTAGGAGAGAGAAACTGAAGGAATTTTTGCTTAAAAGATGGTTTTCTTCTGTGAAGGAGGAAGCAAAGATTTTGACTATGACTTTCATGATTGGAAGTGGAAAAAGATCGATATACCTGCCATAGTCATGACTAACTGATTGCCTTGCTTGGATTGGAAACTTAAATTTGTAGTGGCACTGATCTATAATCTGTAATCTTTGTTTTCCTCTGTCCACCAGGAGGCACTAGGAAGATTTATCCCAAATTGGGTCTTGATGGGGTAGATGTGGCCAAGGATAAGAGGACATGGGAATTCAGGGTGCTGGTGAGTGTCACGTAGGTTTTTCATTTTCTTGTCTAGACTACATAGGCGAAAATGTAAAACCAGATGACAGCGAATTGAGGGCCCAAAGAATAGACTCAGTGGAAGTAAGGGAGGGAGAATGGTGAAGGCCAGGAGTCTGTGATCAGGAATCAAGATATATACATTTAATGTTTTTGAGAAGCAGTTATGAACGGTGACTAGGTTTGGAGTCTGTCGGTGTGGAGAACTGAGGTAGTTATTGGACCACTTAACTCGAAAACTCCAGGTACCATTAGTTCTTCTTTTATGGGTGAGATGTTAAGATTGCTTATCTGTTTTACATTGCAGTAGGATTTAAGATTAAGGGGATGACATTTGGGGTAGGGAACAGGTTTGTAAGTGTTTCTTACTCACTGAGAATGATTTGGACCCTTGATCAGTACTACCAGTAAGAACAAGGTAAGAGGGTTCTGGCGAACTATAGACAATGTGCACTTTGAGATAAGCTCTTGATTTAATATTGACAATATCCAAGAAAATTTTCTTAGCCTTCTTGTTCTCAGATAAGGGGAAAGAATGGGAGAATTAATATTTATATTTGAGAAGGCTTTGAGGGATATAGTACAATCCAGAGAAATTTAGATTTTGATTAAACATGGAGTGATCATTTTTAAAGTGGATGAAGGCATAGAGATGTTAATGATCTTATAGGTTTCTAAAATTAGAAAACTGCACTGCAAGATTTTAAATTTATTTGTTCTTATATAATACATGTTGTTTTTAAATTGTACTTGTTTCATGAAATAGAGGGGGAGAGCGAGCGAAAGCAAGCATACCCCCTAGCAGGCTCTTGCCATCTCCAACCACTCCCCCAGCCTTCAGCTAGCCCTAAATCATAGGCACGTCTGGGCCTAGTGTACTCAGGGAAGTCTCTGGACTTGAACTGGGATTTTCCCATGTGGGATTGCCTTGCAGAGCTGTGTGTTTTACTGCTGTGCCACTGTCTAGCCCCTCTATTTTCTTAGCATACTTAAAAAAACCCAAAACTTTATTTAGAAATAATTTTGGGCTTTTAGAGAAGTATAATAAAAATACTACCAAAAGTTCTTGTTGGGATCTGCAGGATGGCTGGTGTGGTGGTTAAAGTGCTGGATTCTCACATGGCCAACTGCAGTTCAAGTCCCAGACCTGGTAGCTTAAAAAATCGTAACAAATAAGCAGGTAAATAAGTGACTAAGTGGTAAAAAAAAAAATGTTTTTTGTGTACCAGTCACCTACTTTCCCACCTACCATTTTACTGTATTTACTTTGTGATGCTTTCTTTACATGTATGTGTATGCATGTACCCATACACATTTTTTTCTTCCTGAAAATTTTGAATGTAAATAGTAGACATGATATATCTTTTAGGTTTTTGCTATAGGGTGTATGTGCTCCCCAAAGAGAGACAGAGAGCAGGAAAGTGAAAAATCACTCTCCAGTGGGGATGGCCATGCCATAGTCTCTTCTTCATTATCCTTTTGGGATTCTGGGCATGCACACACATGTGCCTGTCATTGATTTTTCAAGCCATGGAGTCAAGGACTCAAACCATAATTGGCAGTTCCACACTTTAACCACTATGCAACCTGCTGGCCTCAGACATGACTTATCTTTTCATGTAAATATTTTTTAGTGTGTATTTCCTGAAAACAAGAGCATTGTTTTTGCAGTTATCAAAATCTGTAACACTGATATATTAGGTTGTCAGAAAAGCATATTTTTTCCTGTGCAAAAATGCATCATGACTTTTCCAGTAACCCAATAATACTTTAATATTAGACATACTTTACCAGTTTCCCTACTAATGTCTAACAGTAAAAGAAAAAAAAGTTGAATTGAGATCTGTTCTATGATGAGATAGTATATTTAGTTATCAAGTCTCTCAGTCTTTCTATTTCTGGAATAGTTCACGAATCTTTTTATGTCTATTAGGACATAAATATTTTGGAAATGTTCAGGTCACTTATTTTTGTCTTATACTCCTATTGTTTTACTGTACTTTCACCCAGTGGTTTTAGAGTTCATTGGTTATCCTTGCCTGAAATAATTGTAGCCATGGTGATTGTCAAGGGGTAATTTTCCTAGTTCCACCATTTTTTCTAATATATTGCATAGAATTTTGTAAGAAGAACATTCTCTTGCTCTCAGTTCATTTATATCAGTGTGGACTCATGGATTCATTTTTTTCTTCTGTGGGTTATAAACTATTATCCTTTACTGATGCTCAGATCATCCCAGATTTGGCGAGTGGGAGGATTTTCCATCTGCTTCTGTGCCCTTGTAACATGCCCCTATCTTTGTTGTACCTTTTACCACATCACACTGAGATAATGTGAAAGTATCTGATTTCTAGAGTTTAGTTTGGATTGACAAAGCACTGTTTACACTTACACATCGGGCAACAAGTAGAAGACACTGACAACAACAGTTATTATTCCTGTAGTAGTAACAGTAATTTACTGGGCTGGTTGTTTTGTGAGCATTTTCTCAAACAATTGTTTGTGTAAAGTTTGTCAGAACAAGCCTTTATCAGCTAGCTGTGGCATAAAGCAGTTGGAACTCTGATGGCACATTGCTCACAGTGTTTTTGTGTCATCCTTAAACTAAAGAATGGATAGTATTACTTTGAAAACAGTAGGCCTTTTCGATTATGGAAACAAATGTGTAACGTGGTTAATGGCAGAGGGAGCCAGGAAGAAAAAATCTTGTTTTAGGTGGGCAAGAGACAAAAGGCACTTACGAATCATTTTGACTTCCAAACTGGGTTTCATTAGGAAGTCATCAACTAAAATGGATACATACCGGTGTTACTTTATATATTAATACTGTTAAATGATGGAAATAACAAACATAATTATATCTGGATTTATATGCCTGACTTTCTTTTTTTTGTGAAAATGATAATGATTATAAAAGGTAATTGAGTGTTCAAGTCAGTGTTGATCTTGTTTAGTATCACTGAGAAATTATACAAATGTGATTTTTCTAACTTATACATACTTATTCCATTAAGCACAGATGGAAATCTCTTTAGCATGTCGCATTCTCTCCTACATTAAAAGCAAAAGAAGAATGTTTCCTATTTTTATCCGTGTTCTAGAGAACTTAGGAAAAATACAGAAAATTAAAAAGAAGAAAATCAAAGCAAATTACAAGTAACTCTGCCACCTATTTTGTCTGTTAACAGTCATTTTGAAATTGTTAACATGGTCTTATTTAAAATTAGAATAATATCTGATTTGCACACACACACACACACACACACACAACTATTCCTTCTTTAACACTTTATCATGAGCATTTCCTTAGGTTATTAAATATTCTTCTAAAATATCATTTTATGTGACTGTATAGTGGCACTTGGTGTTGGGAAAGTCATGTTGTATTTTTCTATGCAGAAATGCTTTATTACTTTCCCACAACTCAGTACATTAGATTGATAGTGTATGTATGTATGTATGTATGCATGAATTTTTTTTTTTTTTTAAGCTTTTTGCCATAGGGTACATGAACTCGCTGGGGAGAGACTGAGAGAAAGTGAGAAATCACCCCATGGGGAGGATGACCACTCTACAGTTCCCTCTCCTCTATTCTCTTGAGATTTGGGGCATATATTCGTAAGTACTTGGTGTGGTTTTCTAGCTGTAGTGTCAGGGCCTGGAACTAGGGTGACCACGTGGGAGTCCAGTGCCTTAACCACCACACCACCTGGTGGCCCTTATAATGTATTTATTTTAACTTGAATGAATAGGATTTTTTTCCCCTCAATTTTTTATTCTGATTTATGAAGAACTATTTTCTGAAGTAATCTTGTTTTAAGTTTCTTATTTGTTCCTTAGGGAACAGCCTTAAAATGGGGATTATTAGACTGAAATGTATGGCCACTTTTGTAAAAACCATTCTATTTTTATAAAGTGATCTTTACTTATTTACAGGCAGTGTGGGGCCAGCAGGTGGGATGGTGTTTAAGGGCACTGGACTCCCACATGGTTGACTACGGTTTGATTCCTGAACCTGGTGCCTTGCTTTCTCACTTTCTGTGTCTCTCTTGTGCTCTGTCCCTCTCTGGACAAATTAAAATAAGTAAATAAAATAATTAATTAAAAAATATAGGAATTGTAAATACAAAGAAACAAGCAATATCGGTATCCACATCTTGCCCAACAAAATAGCCTGTGTTAACATTAAGTGAACATCATCTCATTTGTACTTACATGCACATAGATAGGCATAGTTTTATAATAACGGGGTCATTCTATTTATGCTTTTTATTTTTCTTTAAGAGTTTCCTCATAGGGCACATGCACTTGCCAGAAAAAGGCAGGGAGAGGGAAAGTGAGAAATTACCCCACAGGGAGGATTACCACATCATAGTCCCTTTTCCTCTCAAGATTTTGGGCATGTACGCACACGTGCCTAGCATGATTTTTCAATCCACTGGATCTGAGACCTGAACCACAATTGGCCGTGTAGGAGCCCAGCACCTTTACCACCATGATACGTGCTGGCCCCTGTTTATGCAATTTTTAAATAAAAATATGAGGTATCATTTTGTATGAATTTTAATGGCAAGAGAAAACTGCTGAGCTCTAGGTAAAAGTTTTTTCACCACAGAGCTGTTAGGTTTTGTAGGATTTTGCTTAAATTGAAGAGAGTTTCTGAAAACCAGTAAGAAATTAGAATACTTTTTAAAACTTCATTTAAATTTTAGAGATTAAAGATTAAATCCCTGCTGTGAAAGATGAAGTGATGGTACTAATACTTTCTCTTATCTTTTCTTTCTCCAGTTCTGATTTTCTTTTTTTTTTTTTTCATAAGGCACTTGCCAGAGACAGAGAGAGGGAAAGTGAGAAATTACCCGTTGGGCAATGGCCATGCTACAGTCCCTTCACTTCCGTTCTCCTCCTGGGATTTGGGGTACGCATGTACGTTATCCTGACATGATTTTCAAGCCCCCAGGTCCATGACTCAAACCATCTTCAGCTATCTGGGAGTCTAACTGCCTTAACCACCCTGTCACCAGCTGTACCAGGACCAGGACTCGAACTGCAGTTGGCCATGTGGGAGTCCAGCTGCCTTAACCACTATGCCACTGGCTGCCTCTCCCGAGTTGTGGTTTTTGTGTTGTTTGTATTTTTACATTTTTAGGATATATTGGGTTGTTGGAAAAGTCATGATGTAAAATATATAGAAAAATACGTTATGACTTTTTCGACAATCCAATGTAATGCTTGCTTTCTATTTATCAGAAGTTATTTAGTCCTTAGCTCTCTCTCTCTCTCTTTTTTTTTTGGAGAGGTTTTTTTTTTTTTTTTGCTGTAGGGTGTGTGTGCTCGCCAGACAGAGTCAGACAGAGAGACAGACAGAAAGCGAGAAATCATCTGCTCCTCCCAGCGGGGATGACCACGCTGCAATCCCTTCTCCTCCATTCTCCTCTCGAGATCTTGGGCATGCATGCACACGCACCTGGCGTGAGTTTTACCCAACTGGGGTCCGGCACGTGAACCGCGGTCTTAAACATTTTTAGAGTAAAAAAGTAAAACTTTATATTCCATGTCACTTTCCTTCCTCTCTTTAATATTATTCCAAAGTTTGTACTTACTGATTCTCTGAATGCTTTTCGATTTTACTTTTACTTATATATGTATATCTTTATATAATACATATTTTAGTGTTGAATTATCTGAAAATGTACTTGTTATAGTATTAGCTGTTTTATACTTTTTGAACTTCTTTATTTACTTAGCATGCTTTAAAGATTTATCTATTGAAAGTGAATATAGATGGCATGGTGGTTAAGGTGCTGGACTCCCACATGATTGACCATGATTTGAGTCCTAGATCTGGTGACTTTTCTTTAATAAAAAGAAAATAAATATAGATTAACTTGTTGAATTATATTATAAATCATGGAATAACAGTTTACTCATTGTCCTTTGGCCAGACATGTTTTCAGTTTTTCTTTTTTTAAAGATAGATTTTTTGTTATAGGGCTCGTGTAATTGCTGGAGAAACAGAGACAGAAAGGGAGAAATCACCCCCTAGGGGGATGACCACACTGCAGTTCTTGTCCAGTCTCCTCTTGGGATTTTGGGCATGCATGCACATGTACCCAGTGTGAATTTTAAGCTTCTGAGTCTGGGAATTGAACTGCAGTCGACTACTTGGGAGTCCAGTGACATAACCATTACGTCATCTGCTGGTCCCATGTTTTCAGTTTATAGTGTTGCCAATGTCTGGGTGTGAGAGGGTTTCTTTCAAAAGAATTATTTAATTTTATTTATTATTATTATTTCAATTTGCTATAGGACATGTGCTCTCAGAGAGAGTGAGCGAGCGAGCTGAGAAAGCAAGCCAGAGGCAGAACTTGAACCATCAGCCATGTGAGAGTCCTGCGCCTTAACCTCCATGCCACTTGCTGGCTCAAAGAGTTTTCTAGCAAATGTCTTAAAGTAGAATTTTTGCATCATGTACACCTTTAAGTTTTTATTAGTTTACAGATACTCATCAAAATAGCTGGATTAATTATGCTTTTAACTAGCAATAGTTTGATTCCAACTCTAAACTTTCCAACACAATTTTGCTTCTTTATTTACTAAAGTATTTTCTCACTTTTATTGATAGTTTAAATTCTTTGTGGTTGTTCATGTATTTTGGCCAAATACATTTATTTATCTAGAGGTTATAATTTTTATATAAAAGTTTCCTTTTCTGTGACCTATTTTTAAATTTTGTTTCTTTAGCTTTTAAATTACTTTTAAAAAGTTTATTCTTCTATGAGTGAGAGAGACAGAGACAGAGAGACATTTAGGGAGACAGGACCCCTGAGAGAGAGAGAGAAAAACAGAGAGATAGCACCCTCTACAGAGCCTCCTCTCAGAGATCTAACTCCCAGCCTCCAGGAGGTCTTTTCTGAATATGGAACTCTCTTCAGAGAGCATCACATTCCCCTATAATATTTAACAGTGTGTATTTTTTTTTTTTTTTTGGAGAGATTTTCGCTATAGGGCGCGTGCGCTCGCCAGACAGAGAGAGACATAGAGACAGAAAGCGAGAAATCACCCCCCAGGGGGGATGGTCACGCCGCAATCCCTTCTCCTCCATTCTCCTCTCGGGATCATGGGCACGCACGCACACGTGCCCGGCGTGAGTTTTAAGCCACCGGGTCCGGGACGTGAACCGCGGTCGACTACGTGGGAATCCAGCGACATAGCCATTACGCTAACTGCTGGTTCCCAACAGTGTGTATTTTTTTTAATGAATAAATGTCTATTGTATGAACCTTAATCATAGTTCTGTGCTTTAATTCACTGATACTTCTTCCATCACTGTGTAAAGAGCGTCAGCAGCTTATCGCTCATCCAGTGACCTAAACTTACTCTTTGATTTTTGTGGTGGGAAATGGTGAGCTCCTCATAGTTTATTTTATTAATATTTTTGGTATTCACTTTACTGTTGACTATCTTGTTAAGCTGTGGTGAGAGAGACCAGCTCTGAAGTAGCTGATCTGAAGACTTGGGTGATTTGGGTTGGAATTTATATTCTTGTTTATAATACATACTCATTGACCTATGGTTTTGGAAAACATGATTTAATGAATTTTGGGGGACAAATATTGGGTTATTAAGTTAAAGTGACTGTCTCGCAGCGCTGACGAACTATTTCAGGTTTTTACTATGGGAATCACAGAGCTCTGTGAGGTATGATACTGGTTCTTGAGATACTCAGTGCTTGTTGCACCCATTCATGACTGAGCTCCCATATCAGTAAGAGTAGGTCTCCAGAACGATTAGAGGACCCTGCATTTAATGTGAAGCCTGCTCTGTGACCTAAACTCTGCAACTACCCGTTTTAGGGCTACTAAGGTGAACAAAGCATACTTCCTAAAATTCAGAAGCTTATGATCTGATGAGAAAGCTGAAACATTCCTAAATCTAATTAGAGGTTGCCAAGAGCCCTAAGCCTCCAGGCCCTGTGAAGCTGCACAAACTTGTAACTGGTAGGGTGGCTTCCTGGAAGGAAATGGTTGTGATTAGAATTTACTAGCTCTTGTTTTCTGTTCTTAAATAGTTTTGCTTTTAGAACTTTTTAAACTTCTTGAATGCTCAGATTCCATTTGGTGAAAGGGGACTTGTTTTTAAGTCTGATAACTATTTTGATGTATTTACTAGGCTTTAATGTTTGAGATCTCAGTCCTTCATTATGAAGTGTATGCTTAGGCAGTTTCACTTACTAAACTTTACTACCACATTTGCTGACTTATTTTTGGTACATGCAAATTAGAAACTTTCTGGAAAATCTGTCAGAATGTTCTTATATAATCTGGTAGGAAAACAGGCAAGGAATGAAGCTTTTTATTACAAATTGCCATTATCATTATATTATCAGTGCCTATATTAGATAGAATACCAGTATATTAGCTTGTAAAAATGTGAACAGTTGGGCCGGCAGGTGCCATTGTGGTTAAGGTGCTGGATTCTCACATGGCTAACTGTGGTTCAAGTCTCGGACCTTGTGGCTTGAAAATCACATCAAATAAACAGATAAATAAGTGAATAAATGTTAAAAATGAGAAGAGTGGAATATTTTGAAAGTTCAGTATTTAAATAGGTTATAGGTGCAAAGATTATCATATCAACTTTCTTCTGCTTTTAAAAAATTTATTGAAGCAGGCCAGTAGATGGTTTGGAGTTTAAGATGGTTGGATCTCACATGGTCATCTGTGTGGTTTAAGTCCCAGACCCAGTAGCTTGAAAATCATGCCAGACATGTGTGCATGCATGCCCAAAACCCTGAGGGGAGATCAGAGAAGGGACTGTGGTGTAGTCATCCCCCTGGGAATTGATTTCTCACTTACCCTCTCTCTTTTCCCTTCTCTCTCCCTCTTTTTCTGTCAAGGACACTCCTTAGCAAACACTAAGAAAAAAAAATGCATTTGAGCAATTTTTCTATCTGGACATGTCTAAGCCACTTAACATTGGAAAATTTAAAAATAACTAGGCTAGAGTCATCTTATATCATCATTCCTAATAAAACATAACTTGAGGGAGGTCAGGTTTGTCTTGGAAATTAGATAGCTCTGTTAATTTGCACAGGTTCTAAAAAGTGCCATGATTGGTGTTTCCTTAGCTGTATTAAGGGAAGGGTATAGTTGTAGGGGGACCTCATCTTTCCAACTTCCCTTTTCTCATCATCAGTTCTTTCCCATCTATCTAACAGAGTTTTGGGGATCTTCTAATTGGATCACTTTAGGTTATCTTGGTTGCCCACCTTTGCCCAAGAGGAGAACCATGGTGGTTGGACACTAGTTGCCGTGCCAAAATAATATGTTGACTGTTGTCAGCGTCAGGCCTAGTATTGGAGTGGATGGTGATTGAGCTGTTCTCACCCCTCCCTTTCTGCCCTCTCTCTGAGACCGAGGTGCAGGCTACAGCTGGGGCTTGTGAACATCTTGTGATCATTCCCTTATGTCATGGTCATGGAGTTGACTCACGGTGGGGACATCAAGTAGGATGTGTACCTCTCCCACATTGATATCACAAAATTAGAGTGCTACACCCTAAACATACTCTTAATAGATAAGCCAAACTTTTCTTGTAACCTTCAGTGCATGTGCAAGCCAGCCCTTTGTCTTGGTGACAGGGAATCTGCATTAATCTTTCATTGATTTATGAATCCTTTGTTTTTAACATAGGGTATAACCTGAGCCTGTGCTTAATGACAGCACAGATCATTATCCGACTGTCCTATGTAAGTTAGATAAACATGTCTTACCCTGCTAGACCTTTGGGTGTGTTTTTGAAATTGGTAAGCGTTACTGGCAAGCCCTCTCACATTTGGGGCTCCCCCAGTACAGGTGGATTAACTCTCACTCACTTTACTGGGGACTTAATGATGAAAGGAGGATGAAAAATATTTTAGGAAAGACAATCATATGTCTCCCCCTAATTGCTTAAGACCACAGTATAGTCACTGATAAATGTGTACCACAAAACTGCTTGCATTGGTGAAATCAGGATATTGTACTGTCGATAACCAGGAAACTTCTAGTAGGTCATTGGAAGCTTGCAGGGAGCAGTGCTTTGGTAGGAAACCTTAAAGGCGTAGGGGTGGAGGAATCCCCCCCCCCCCCGGGGTTGTACTCGTGCACATGGGAGCCACATGGCTTGAGAAAAGGTCAGAATGACTGAAGGTTTTATACCTTACAGACAGAGGAGATTTGGTGTAAAGCTAAGAAAGGCTGAGAGGGAAGAAATGCAAAGACTCTTGTTCTGGGGCTGTGCCTCCCCTCTAATCTCCTTCTTCCTGTTCCAGGGGAGGAAGAGGGTAGCCTTTGGAGAGCCTGCCAGCATCTGCTGTTTACTGTTGTAAATAGATGTAGATTTCTTTTACAAAAGGTTAGTTTTGTTTTTTTTTTTTAAAGTTGACTGTTGTGTCTGCAGACTCTGAATAATTAACTCAAAATATACCTAAGAAGTATATTTTGGAATGGTGTAGTTCAACTCCCCAGCTGAAAGTATGAGAAGGTGCCAAGCCAGCACACTCACATACTTGTATCTTTTCTTTCCTTTTTCCTCCCCATTTTAGGATCAGACTATTAGCAAAATGTTTAGAACCTGTATAAAAATCTTATTGACCTATTATAAAGAGGTATTTGTAGGACAGGTCTGTAAGTACATACTTTAAAAACATCTGTATAAACCAAATAGGTTTAAAAAAATATTTGCTAGAGAGCATGTGAATTACAGGGGAGAGAGAGGGAGAGAGACTGAGAGACAGACACACACACAGAGAGAGAGAGAGAGAGAGAGAGAGAAAGAAAGTGAAAGTGAGAGAGCACCTCTCATGAGGATAGCCACTTTGTCATCCCTTCTTCCTTTCTCCTTTCAGGATATTGGGTATGCATGGACATGTGCCTGGTGTGTTTTTCAGACCTCTGGGTCCTGGACTGGAACTGTGCAGTTGGCCATGTGAGTTCCAGCCACCTAAATGATAATGCCATTGGTTGGCCCACCAAATGAAATTTCGAAGAGAGTTTTTTTTTTTTTTTATGTTTTCGGTTTTAAAGTATTTTTAAATTAGCTTATTCTAATTTGCCATAGGGCACATGAGAGGGGGGGTGGGGGAAGACAGAGAGAGAGAGAGAGAGAGAGAGAGAGAGAGAGAGGGGGGGGAAAATGAGAAAGCAAGCCGCCAGGTCCAGAACTCAAACCTGCATCAGCCCCGTGGGAGTCCAGTGCCTTAACCACCACACCACCTGCTGGCCTGAGAGTAATTTTTTTGTTGATTCTTTAAACCATTGGGTCAACATGTGGTGTGGAGGTTATGGCACTGGATCCCACATGATTGACTCCATGGTTCAGGTCCCAGACCTGGTGGCTAGAAAAGCATACTGGACATGAGTGCACACATGCCCAAATCCCCCAGAGGAGAATGGAAGATAAAGGATTGCCCATCCCCCCCCAGGAGATTTTTCTCTTTACACCCTCCCTTTCTTTGCCAAGGGAATGCATGTGCTCTAAAGCAGGAACGAAATTTAAAATTAAAGAAAAAGATTTTAAAAAGCATATGTCATTAAATTAAATGACTATGAACTCAACTACAGTGCAGGTTTGTATTCAAGGAGGGACTTTTAGGAGCTAGTGTTTATGTGGCACTTTCACCTTCAGAAAAGGTATTTCACTAGAGGTGTAACTCTTTTTTTTTTTTTGGAGAGGTTATTTTTTTCGCTATAGGGCGTGTGCGCTCACCAGACAGAGAGAGACATAGAGACAGAAAGCGAGAAATCACCCCCCAGGGGGGATGGTCACGCCGCAGTCCCTTCTCCTCCATTCTCCTCTTGGGATCTTGGGCACTCATGCACACGCTCCTGGCGTGAGTTTAAGCCACTGGATCTGGGACACGAACCGTAGTTGACTACTTGGGAGTCCAGCGCCATTACGCTAACTGCTGGTTGCCAACCAGAGGTGTAACTCTTGAAAATAGAAATTTATGCAAGATATTTACCATACCTTTTTGACTTCTTTGTTCCTTGGAGGTCTTTGAAATGTAAATATTTGCATCCTCCCCTTTAACTTACTAGGGTAGATAATAACAAGCTGTTAAGAGACTTCAAAGTACTGGGGTTTGCAAGGTTATTCTGTTTCATGGCTTTCCATCTTAATCTATTGTGATTGGTGACCTATATTACATTTTCTTTTCATTTTAACCAGAGCTGAATCAGAGTACTTTGGGGGTGGGGGGTTATGTTTTTACAGTGTTCAGCAAGACAGTCATAACCTCCACTTTTGTAAAGCTTTTACTTTAATTGGGAAAACAGATGAATGATTACATAAATAAAATTGCTATTATTATAAGTGTTCTAAAGAATAAGGGTTAAGATTAAGATTGTTTCAGAGTCTTAATCTACTATTGAGAGATAAGAAAGGATTTCCTGAGAACTTTAAGCTGAGATTTGAACAATATGTAGATTTAGAGAGGCAGTGAGAGATGGAGAAAAACAATTGAATATATACAGACCCAAAGCCCTTTTTAGTCTTTGATTATGTTTAAAGTCTTTTAAAGAAATGGATTTATGAATGTAAAGACATAGGTCTGGGCCTCAGAAAAACAGTCTAGTTGGGTATATGTGTGTGTGTGTGTGTGTGTGTGTGTGTGTATTTTAGTCTTTAATTACTTCATTGTCCCATTAATTATCCCTCCTTTTACTTGTTTTTATTTAATGGTTTATTAACATTGTTTATTGAGAGAGAAAGCAGCATCCTCAGTAGGGCTTCTCACACATTGACTTGTCCTTCAGTCTTTGCAAGCCAGCTGGGATCACGAGCATGTGCATGTGTGCCCGGTACATACAAGTTGACCCAGTAACTGGATCCCAGTCTTCCATGTGGCTTCCAGCATTGTGGAGCTTGTGCTCCCACTGCACCATTGAGGTTGTGTTGCCTTTCAGTTTATTAAAGAGATAAACAGGATTTCCTCTTTGTAGTCTTCAAGTATATTTTTTGTTTGGTTTCAATTCCAGATTGTATCATTTTCAGCAAAAAATTGTGTATACATAAATTTAAGGGTGCTATTGTAATGATATTACATTATTTTTATGTTGGAGAAAGCTTTTTACTATAGAATATAGTGTGTATTTTATCCTTTTTGGTACCAAAATATGCCAAACCAGAAATTAAAGATTTCATTTTATTGCATTTTGTTCATTTACTAAAACATAAAGATTTCATGTTAACTTGTGTTAAAAATTTTTTCGAATTGCTAAAGAACACACACATTTGCACAAGAGATATAGAGACAGAGAGGGAGAGGGAGAAGGCATCCCTCAATGGGATGTAGTCATTCCACAATTCTTTCTCCATTTCCCCACCCTTTTCAGAATTTTCACACTCATGCATAGGTACCTGGCATGGTTTTTAAGCCTCCAGGTCTGACATTCGAACCATTGATTATCTCTGAGTGATTGGCTTCTCCCAACCATTAGGCTGGGGTGCCAGCCTATGTTAATTTATGTTTAGGATGAAGAATTTAAATATTAGAGAAGGACAAAGTCTTTTCCCACTCTGTAGCTGCTGCTTGTACATGGTTCTAGAAATTTTAAGTGCCTTAATGGGTTATATAAGTAATACCCTTTCCTTTTAATTCAAAGCTAATTATACTGTATTCTTTCTACAACTTTTCTCATTTGTGTATGAGCACACAATATTAATTTTAAAATAAAACAAGACCCTTGTTTGTTGAAAAGAAAACTTGGTTTTGACTTGAAAAAAATATCGGATGGCACTAGGTTTTAAATAGTTGTGCAAACTCATTCAGCCGATGGAGCATCTGGAGCTCCTGGTGTTCTTTGTGGAGCCCCTTGAAATACTGACATGTCTGTCATATTAACAAGCAGTGTATTTACTAGCAGAAAATATGCCTGTATTATCTTATGAAATATAAAAACCATACCAAATGCCGGTATACATTCAAAACAAGAAGCAGAAAATTAGGCACAATTTGCTAAGTTGTAATTTTTTCGTTAATATTCATTTACTGCTTCTACATTTGCTTCCTAGTTGTTTATAATTTTTGCTTTGTCATGTGCTAGTTCCTAATAGCAGAAAAACTATCCAGACATAGCAGAAATTTAGTGCAAAATTATTTGGAGATGAAAGTAACTGTAATATAATTCTGTTAATTTGCTAGATGTGCATCTGGCAAAAAGACTGCTGTAGTTCAATTTTTATTTTTCCTAATTGCTAGAGAATAACAGAGGAGGGGGGAGGAGGGAGAGAGAAAGCACCCCATGAGGAGCACGGTCATACCATAGTCCCTTCTCTGTTCCTGCATCCTGTCGGGTTGCGCATTGCAGGCGTAAGCTCCCAGTATGATTTTGAGACATGTAGCCTCTGAGACAGGTAGGACCTAGCTCCTTTAACCACTTGTTTATAGAGGCAGCCCTGTAATTAAATTCTTTTTTTTGGAGAGGTTTTTGCTATAGGGTGCGTGTACTCGCCAGACAGACAGAGACAGACAGAGAGATAGAAAGCGAGAAATCTCTCCCCAGGGGGGATGGTCACGCCGCAATCCCTTCTCCTCCATTCTCCTCTCGGGATCTTGGGCACGCACGCACATGCGCTCGGCGTGAGTTTAAGCCACGGGGTCCGGGACTCGAACCACGGTCAACTACGTGGGAGTCCAGCGACATAGCCATTATGCTAACTGCTGGTCCCTGTAATTAAATTCTGTTGGTAGAAAATCTGGCTTTATTTGCTGAGCAAACTATATGGTAGTTTCCTGTATATGTGTATTGACCATTTAATTTATCCACTTGAAAAAATGTTGAGAATGAAAAGGGTGGGAGAAATGCTAAATTGTGTGGGACAGTGGAACAGCAAGTACAAAGTGGAAGTGTCTTGAGATAGGTTTTTCGCCACCCTAGACACCCCATAGCCTTGCCAGATAATCATCCAAACTACTCAGAAGTACGGCCTCAAAAAGATTAGTGCCATGGGTAACTCTAATAATAATGATAATAAAATCATTGAGCTAAAACTTACCTAGTTGGAACCTCCCAACATTCAGGGGTATTTCTTCCCTTCATTCTTTTTTTTTCTGTCTTACTGTCTTTCTGGCAGTTAGGAAAAAAGTTTGAATTATAAGTCTGTCTTTTTTTTTTTTTTTTGTCATTTCATAGTGTACAGAAGTCTTTCTCATGCACCCACTCCATTAGCAAATAAACATAATTTTCTTGCTTTTTTTTTTTTTTTTGCACTAAACCTTTGCCATCTGTAGATATTTTTTTCTGCTACTGGGAACTAACATGTGACAAAGAAAAACTATAAACCATGAGGAAACATGTGTATAAGCAGCAAATAAATACTAATGAAAAAATGACAAGTTACAAATCCTGCCTAATTTTTTGCTTCTTGTTTTGAATGTATACTGAACTTTGGTGTGGTGCCGGGGTCCAGCCTCTGTGTGGGTGGGTTATCTCGACGGAGGTGGCGAAGGTGAACAGAAGACAAAGGCCTCGATGCCTTTTCATGCACGTCCTTTGCCGGACACCCCTCAAAGATCGCTCTCTGAGGAGTGACAACTGCTAGGAATCCTTGTGCGTTTTTATTGAAAACGTGTTACATGCAAGTAAAGGGAGAGGGGCTAGTGTTTCAATTAACAGCTCATAAAGTTTTTAACAATAGAGAACATAGATTCTACTCAGGGTTGGATTAAGGATTAAGGGTGAGTCTAGTGCAATTCAGGGTTTGATTAAGGGCGGGTCTAGTGCAGTTCCACAATTGTAGGTGGGTCTCCATGGAATGCAGTTTCCGGGAAAGCGGTTCCGGTAAGCAGAGATGATTATCAGCTGATGCGGCGCAGCAGCCATCTTGTGATTACTGGGAATGGTGCTGAGAAAAGAAAATCTCAAGAATAGATATTAGTTCTTATGGATCTTAATAAAGAATGATACTTATACAGTTTTGTAGGGGAGTGGTCGGGGGGACTTCCTGGAAGATTTTATGGTATACTCAGGATGTATAAGAGAGCTATGTAATTATTTTATAGTAGTATTTTGGGGAGCCAGAGGGGGGGTCGCTTCCCAGTAAGGCTGCCACAGTTTCTGGAGCGAATAGCAAACAGCCTTGCTGACATGCTAATTGACCCAAGCTTTGTTCCAAGGTGGGGGGTGGGGCGCACAACAGTGGCCTTGCCAACATGTTGATCCGACTGGAAGCAGAGCTCAAAGGTCTGGGGGCTCAGACAGATCCTGGGGCCTCGCTGGGTCAGACTCCTCCAGTGTGGTGTGGTTTTTGTATTTCATAATGTAGCACAGGCATATGTTCTATTAGTAAAAACTCAGTGGGGACCTTAGTGTGAACTTATCTCTTTTCTGAGCTGTTAGAACACTTGGGCTATCTGGGAGGTCTTTTTGCATCTGTTAACCTGATCCCTAGGGGCACAGGTAAGGTAGCCTACTTTCTACTTGAATAATTTAGATGAACAGCTAAACTCTGACCTTTAATTTTATTGTAACCATAATCCGTTTTCTTCTCTCAATTAGGTCTTAATAAGGAGACATAGAATGATAGGCTACTACTATAGGATTGTTTATTCTAGGTTTTTTCCATAGGGTGAGTTTGCTAGTCTGAGAGAGACAGAGAGGGAAAGTGAGAAATCATCTTTTGATCCCCCCGCCCCCTGGGGGACTGGCCATGCCACTCTCCGTTCTTCCTTCTCCTCTTGGGATTTTGGGCACTGTGTGTGTATGTTCCTGGTGCGATTTTCAAGCTACTGGTCCAGGATGTGGTTGTCAATCATGTGGGAATCCAGTACCTTAACCACCATGCCACCTGCCGACTCCACTGCTATAGGTATTTATTGGCATTTTAGTATCTTAGAGTTTGGAAGAGTGTCTCATCATCTATTCTTTTTTTTTTTTGGAGAGGTTTTTTGCTATAGGGCGTGTATGCTTGCAAGAAAGACAGAGAGAGACAGACAGAAAGCGAGAAATCACCCACCAGGGAGGATGGCCATGCCGCAATCCCTTCTCCTCCATTCTCCTCTTGGGATCTTGGGCATGCAGGCACACGCACCCAGCATGAATTTAAGCCACCGGGTTTGGGACTCAAACTGCAGTTGGCTACATGGGAGTTCAGCGACATAGCCATTACGTTAAATGGTGGTCTCTCGTCTGTTCTTAATATTCTACTGAAGCCAGAAATTCTAGTATATGTATATTGACTATTTCATTTATTCAGTTGAAATGTTTTTGAGAATAGGAAGTATGAGGAAAACGCTGAATTGTGTGGGACAGTGGAACAAGTACAAAGTGGAAGTGTCCTGGGAGAAACAGGTGTCTGGTGACCTGGGACATACCACAGCCTTGCCATATTGTCATCCAAACTCAAAAGTATCAATATTTGTTGCCTCATGAAAAGGCTAGTATGAATGGTAGCGCTAACAATAATAGTAATAAAATTATTGAGCTAAAATTATCTTAATTGTAACTACTAAGTCTTAATCCCAGTTATGCTCTGTGGTTCTAAGTATAATCATAATATGGTAGTTTACAAAATATTTCTGGTCTTTAGATAAATTTGTTCTTAGATCTTTATATTGGTTACTCTTTTCTTTAATAAACTTATAGTTGTCTCCCTGTAATCATTCTGTGCCCAAATTAGCACAAAAGAAAAGATAGAAATGATAAGACAAATGAAAAAGGCCATACCACTGGCCAGCCCGCTGGGCTCTGGTGCAGGGTGCTGCTTGCTGAGCAGCATCTGATAGCACATCCAGCCAAAATATACTATAAAATATACTATAAAAGGGGAGAAATGGGAGACTATAATTTATTAAATATCTCTTGTGTGATCGTTGTTCTTATTCTGATACTTTTAGGAAATATTCAATGAGGTCTTTGGCTTCTTAAAAGCAAAGCTTTCAGTTGTTCTGTTAATATTTTATCATCCAAGATAGAATAAAAGACTGTAGGAGACATGCCAATGAAAATAAAATGAACAGTAGTCTTCTAGCTAGCGTTAATTATAATGCTTACAGCTTTCTTAAAATTAAAAACAATATACAGCCATAAAGACTAGCTGTAGATAACTTTCAAGACAGTTCTCGTCCTCTTTTTTTTATTCTTTCAGACAAAAAAAAAAGTCATGGTTCATTCATTATACAGCTTTTTACCACTGTGGTTGCTACATGAAAGACATAATTTTAGTTTTCATGTTCTTTATTGTCCACACTTTGTTCTGGAGTTAAGTAGGAATAACTGGAAGGATAGTTTGTAAATTGATACATGGACAAGACAAAACCTGGTTCATGATTTTGTGCTTTTGAAAAGTAGGTCCCCCTCCCTCTTTTTCTGTTTAGGTAATCATTAAAGATAATAGAATCATTGGACAGCACAATTAGGGGAAATTATTTTCAGATGATATTATCTAATTTGTAGGCATGTAATTAGATTTGAACCCTTAATATGTATTTATTCTAAACAAAGTGACTTAACTTATGAAGGCAACTTTGTAGCTTATAAAAGATGTCAAAGTTACAGTGTTACATTTAAAGTGAATTAGAAGTTACATGCCATAGTGGGTAGAGATTGTTGAGTTATTGGGTTTTACTGTTGATGCATAGCATGTTCACTGTAGTTAGGCTCTTATAAAAATACAGCTGTAGGGGACCAGCAGGTGGCGTGGTGGTTAAGGCGCTGGGCATTCCCACATGACTGATGGTGGTTCCAGTCCCGGGCCTGGTGGTTTGCTTTCTCACTTTCCCACTTTCTCTGTGTGTCTCTCTCTGGTCAAATTAAAATAAATGAATAAATAAAATAGATAATTCTTTAGGAAAAAAATACAGCTGTAGATGTTTGGTAGGGAGGGTGGAAATAAATTAGGATGTTTGACGGGTTCTAAAGGGTTGCTTCAGAGATCATGTGTTAAAGTGTCTGTAGTTAGTCTTCATTGTAGTTTTTCAAGTAAATGTTGACAGGTTCCAAAAATTATTTGGACATTCTAGGAAGCACATTTATGTATCTGATGTGGTAAGGAGTATTCCTGTGAAAAACTGGAGAGGGGCTTTTTTGTCTTACAAGACTTGTTAAGAAAAATTTATTTAATAATGTTAACAGGAGATGTGGAAAAGTAGTTTGCTCTTTTCGACACCTTCACTATTGCTTGTTTCATTGATATTGCTGAGTAAATACCTGTACTTTATATTTATTGGGCTTGCTTTGCTCATCTAACATTTTTGCTCTTGAAAGTGTGATTGATTATAGATGACATCCTGGGTAGCATGGGAGGTGCTGTGGGATACAGGTGCAAAGGTTGCTAGTCAAAAGGGTAGTAGTCTTAGTGTCTTAGAAAAAGTGCAGCAAGAGCTCATGTGAAGTGGACTTTGTCCACCTTTCAGCTCCAAATTCAGTTCTGTGAACTGATTTTATTATATAGTCCTTCATGCTGTGATGAATTGTCTTAGTAATTTTAGAAGTGATTTTAGGTATCCTGATGTCAGTTTTGTTAAAAGTTAATAATACAGTTTTTGGGACCAGCAGTTGGTGTAATGGCTATGTAGCTGGATTCCCATGTAGTCGACTGTGGTTTGATTCCTGGACCTGGTGCCTTAAACTCAGGCCTGGCGCGTGTGTGTGCATGCCCAAGATCCTGAGAGGAGAGTAGAGGAGAAGGGATTGTGGTGTGGCCATCCCCCCTGGGGGGTGTTTTCTCGCTTTCTCTCTCTCTCTCTCTCTCTCTGTGGCGAGCGCATGCGCCCTATAGCAAAAACCTCTCAAAAAAAACCCACATTTTTTATCTCATACAAATGTTTTGCTTATATGATCACTTACTGCAAGCAGAAATGTGGTAAATTGACTTCTTGTTTCATTTTGCATATAATTTTATTTTAAAGAATTATTTTATTTAGCGTTATTTATTTATTTATTATTTATTTATTTTTTGTGAGAGCTTTTTGCTATAGGGTGCGTGCGCTCGCCAGAGAGAGAGAGACAGAGAAACAGAAAGCGAGAAATCACCCCCCCCCCCCCAGAGGGGATGGCCACACCACAATCCCTTCTCCTCCATTCTCCTCTCGGGATCTTGGGCACACACGCACACACGCCTGGCATGAGTTTAAACCGCTGAGTCCGGGACTCGAACTGTGGTCTACTTACTATGTGGGAGTCCAGCGACATAGCCATTACGCTAACTGCTGGTCCCTATTTATTTCTTTATTTTTAATTTGATGAGGGAGACAGACAGAGACAAAGAGAAACACAGAGAGAAGGAAAGCAAGAAAGCAAGCTGCCAGGTTTGGGACTCGAACCACAGTTGGCCATGTGGGAGTCCAGTGCCCTTAACCACCATGCCACCTGCCAGCCCAATATTTTTAACTTTTAGAGGTAAGCGAATGACTACTTAATGGGCTAATAGTACCACATAATTTCTGTTCAATGTCTGTAAAATAAAATACACTATAAAAGGGAAAAAATGGGAGACTATTATTGAATATCTCTTGTTTGATAGTCGTTACGCTAGATACCTTCCAAATAACCTTTTATAGCTCTATGAGATTTTGGCTGTGTTCAGAACTTGTATGTGGACACTGAAGTGCTGAGTTGATAAATTTATCAAAACTTCTGAAAGTTAGGGACCAGCAGTTAGTGTAATGGCTATGTCGCTGGAGTCCCACATAGTCAACTGTAGTTCGCGTCCTGGACCCGGTGGCTTAAAACTCACGCCGGCTGCATGTGCGTGCGTGCCCAGGATCCCGAGAGGAGAATGGAGGAGAAGGAGAATGGAGGAGAATCACCCCTGGGGTGTGATTCCTCGCTTTCTGTCTCTCTGTCTCTCTCTGTCTGTCTGGTGAGCGCACGCACCCTATAGCAAAAAACCTCTCCAAAAAAACCCAAAAAACAACTTCTGAAAGTTAGAGCAAGAATTGCATGTTGTTTCATCCTTTTTTTTTTTTTTTTTTGTAATTTGCCAGAGAAAGTGTGTGCTTTCTAGAGAGACAGAGAAAGGAAAATGAAAAGCATTTTGCATGGGGGATGGTCATAGTACAAACTCTTCTTCACTATATCACTCCTTTTGGTATTTTGGGTATGCACACATATGTGTGTAAACTCATAATTTAATTTAATTTCAGAACTTTTAAAATGAATTACATTATAGTATTGATCCCTTTGTTTCATATATCATTTGTTTGCCTGCATGAAGTTATTGCCAACTCTTAAAGAACTACCATTTGGAATCAGGAGCTAGTGTGGTGGTGAAGGCAGCTGGATCCCACATGGCTGACTACACAGTTCAAGTCTTATACCTGGAGGCTTGAAAAACATGCTGGGCCCATGTGTGTGAATGTCTAAAATTCTGAGAGAATGGACGAAAATGGATTGCACCATGGCCATTTCCCTTGGGGCGAACTTCCTTACTTTCTGTTTCTATCTGTCTCCAACTAGCACACTTCCCTGTTGGAAATAGAAAACAAAAAAACACCCCACAAACATTTCACAGGTTACTAATTGTAAACGAAATGACAGCCACACTGCTCGGATTTAATTCCTTACTTTATTCTTTTTTTGTTGTTGTTGTGGTTTGCCAAATTACTTCAGCATTTGAACTTCTAGGATTGGCTCTTTTAATTGAGGATGGTAAGTCTTATAGGTTTGTGGTGTGGGCTAAAATAACTTATTATACGATTAAAGTTCTTAACATATTGTCAGCATTTACTGAATTCTCAAATTTGTGTGATAAACAACACTTTTTAAAATTTTGCATCTTGACTCATTTTGCTTTATAAATAATTTCTTTTATATTCAAGAAAGCATCCTTAGAGAATTCACGTTTTTGCAATGTCTGAACATTTTTACCATGATTTGGTTTCTATGTCTAGTTATTCCATATTCAAGTGTAGTACAGATAGTACTGTGGCTCTTAGTAAATTTTTTTTTTGTAGCATTTAGTAATTGATACATGGTAGACATTTAAAATCTATTCTAAGAGTACATGAATTTGAATCTGTTTTGAATCATACTACTTTTTTCATGATAAGTTCTTAACAATTTTACCTTAATCTCTAGTGTAAAGGAAATATCTAGATTCTAACTTTGAAAAGAAGACATTTATTTAATTTTATTTAGTATTATTTCTGTTTCACTGGGGAGAAGCAGAGAGAGGAAAAGTGAGAAAACAAGTCCAGGTCTTGAACTGCTGTCAACCATGTGGGAGTCCAGCACCTTAACCAAAATGCTACCTGCTGTATCCAAACTTACAGATTTTAGTGACTGGATGGGTCTTTCAAAAATTTTATTTACTGGCCCAGCCAGGTGGCGTGGTGGTTAAGGTGCTAGATTCCATGTGATTGGCTAAGCAGTTTGAGTCTCAGACCCACTGGGCACGTGTGCATACAGGTCCGAAATCCTAAGAGGAGAATGAAGGAGAAGGGATTGCAGCATAGCCATTCCCACTAGGGATGCACCTTATAGTGAAAACTAAAAAACAAACCCTTTTCTTAAGTGCTGTCTTACTTTGTGTTTGGCCAAAAAGTGATTGTTACCTGAAATGATCTTTAAAAATTACCTTAAATTTATATATATATATATGTATATATATATATAGCACCATTTCTCTTTTATTTTTCCTTTATTCTCTTAGCTTCATAATGAAGAGGATAATTCAGAATCAGCTGCTATAGAGCAGCCTTCGACTTCAAACCCGACTCCACAGGTTGCGCAGATTGGTCCTTCGACACCAGCACTTGAAACGGATTCCTCTCCTCCTCCTTATAGTAGTATTACTGTCGAAGTACCTACAACTTC
>NW_006207899.1:879372-880453 GCF_000334495.1 Tupaia belangeri chinensis
AGTTTTTTTTTTCTCTTTTTTTTTGACAGTACGTATAGTTAGCAGGTTTGTTAGCGGGCTTCTAAACATACATGCATACATACATATGTGCACATATAGGTATACATACAAATCTCTGCGTGTGTGTGTGTGTGTGTGTGTATGTGTATACTTTTAAAAGGCCAGAGAGCACATGTTCTTGCCAGAGAGAGACAGAGAGATGGAGAAATACCCAGAGTGGGTCATGGTCACCCCACAATTCTTTCTTCATTTCTCCGTCCTGCCAGGAATTTGGGCATGGACACCATTGCATGTTTTTGAGATTTTTTTTTAGCCCCAAAATTTATTTATTTATTTGTTTGTTTTTTGCTACAGGGTATTTGTACTTGTCATTGAGAGACAGGGAGAAGGAAAGCGAGAAATTACCTCCTGGGAGGATGATAATACTGCAGTGCCTTCTCTGTTCTCTTCTTGGGAATTTGGGTATACATGCATATGTACCCAGCAGGATTTTCAAGTCGCCATCTGGGACTTGAACCCTGGGACATGAACTGCAGTTTGCCATGTGTCTTAAGCACTATGCCAGTGTCTTAAGCACTATGCCTCCTGCCGGCCCCTCATTGTTTTGAAAGTTGCTGGGACTGGGTCTTCAAACCGCAGTTGGCTATGTGGGACCAGTTTTTTATTTATCTAGCTTGTAACTTAGGACTTAATAGCAATAGTACTCTCTAGTGGCTTATTAGATATAATTAAATTAGGTTTACAGCTAGAAAAATGATATGAAATAGTGTTTTTTTTTTTTTTTTTGAAGAGGTTTTTGCTTTAGGGCGCGTGTGCTCGCCAGACAGAGACAGACAGAGAGCTCGAAAGCGAGAAATCACCCCCCAGGGGGGATGGCCATGCCGCAATCCCTTCTCCTCCATTCTCCTCTCGGGATCTTGGGCACGCATGCACATGCGCCTGGCGTGAGTTTTAAGCCACTGGGTCCAGGACGCGAACCGTGGTCGACTACATGGGAGTCCAGCAACATAACATGGGAGTCCAGCAACATAACCATTACACTAACTGCTGGTCCATTGAAATAGTGTTTTGTTTTTTAAAA
>NW_006207899.1:880486-881852 GCF_000334495.1 Tupaia belangeri chinensis
AAGAGAGCACCCCTAGCCGAATCACTATGCCGTGTTCCACCCGCAGCTTCAGCCAGCCCGCGATCTTGGACATGTGCGTGCTGATCGTGCTTAGGTTTCCAGATGCAAACCTGGAACCTTCCTGTGGGTCAGCCTTGCCGAGCTTTATATTCACTGTCATGTCACCGTCTCAACCCCATTAAACAGTGTGTTTATAATGATTATCCTCCTTGAATTTTTTAATTCAGATACAGAAGTTTACAACGAGTTTTATCCTGTGCCACCTCCCTACAGTGTTGCTACCTCTCTTCCGACATACGATGAAGCTGAGAAGGCTAAAGCTGCTGCAATGGCAGGGGCAGCAGCGGAAAAAGGACAGCTGCTGTTCATTAGGTTATATGTATGTTTGTAACAGTTGTGCCTCAGTCTCTGCAGGGGATTAGTTCCAGGAGCTCCTGTGAATACCAAATTTCGGATGTTCAAGTCCCTTTTGTAAAATGGCATAGTATTTCCATGTAACCTGCACACACCTTCCCATATATTTTATTTTTTCAATTTATTTTTTCCATGAATGAAAGACAAAGAGAAACAGAAAGATATCACCCCAACAGAGTCCCAGTGTTATGACCCATCTCCAGCTCCAGCCAACCCTGGATCATGGGCATACACGTGCCCACTGCACCCAGGGAGGACTCCAGATGGGAACCTGGAGACTTTCCATGTGGATCAACCTTACAGAGCCTTATTCCACAGCTGTGCCACAGCGGCCCTCCTGTATGTTTTATATTATCTCTTGATTAGATGTACCTAATGTTAGCATTAGATACAGGTGACAAGTGTATAGGTAAATTTCTTCAGCATCTCCTTTATTATTCTTTTATTTTTGAATTTGCCAGAAGTCATGTGTACTCACAAGAGAGACAGGAAGAAAGAAAGGGGAATGAGAAAGCCACATCACAGTTACTTCTCTTCCATCTCTCCTGCCCTTCAGGATTTTGGGCATGTATGCACACATGTCCAGTGTATCTCCTTCTTCTTTTTTTTTTTTAAATGATTTATTTTAATTTTACTTATTCCTCCTTCATTTATTTTACTTTGACCAGAGAGAGACACAAAAAGAGAGAGACACAGAGAGAGAGAGGGAAAGTGAAAAAGGAATCCACCAGGTCTGGGACTTGAACTAATTCTCCTCTCGGGATCTTGGGCACGCATGCACATGCGCCTGGCGTGAGTTTTAAGCCACTGGGTCCAGGACGCGAACCGTGGTCGACTACATGGGAGTCCAGCAACATAACATGGGAGTCCAGCAACATAACCATTACACTAACTGCTGGTCCATTGAAATAGTGTTTTGTTTTTTAAAAAAATATTAATTTTTTTCCATGAG
>NW_006207899.1:882248-888801 GCF_000334495.1 Tupaia belangeri chinensis
TACGATGAAGCGGAGAAGGCTAAAGCTGCTGCAATGGCAGCTGCAGCAGCAGAAACGGCTCAAAGAGTAAGAACATGTTATCATTTCTTTTGATAATGTTGCTGCTGTTCATTAGGTTATATGTATGTTTGTAACAGTTGTGCCTCAGTCTCTGCAGGGGATTAGTTCCAGGAGCTCCTGTGAATACCAAATTTCGGATGTTCAAGTCCCTTTTGTAAAATGGCATAGTATTTCCATGTAACCTGCACACACCTTCCCATATATTTTATTTTTTCAATTTATTTTTTCCATGAATGAAAGACAAAGAGAAACAGAAAGATATCACCCCAACAGAGTCCCAGTGTTATGACCCATCTCCAGCTCCAGCCAACCCTGGATCATGGGCATACACGTGCCCACTGCACCCAGGGAGGACTCCAGATGGGAACCTGGAGACTTTCCATGTGGATCAACCTTACAGAGCCTTATTCCACAGCTGTGCCACAGCGGCCCTCCTGTATGTTTTATATTATCTCTTGATTAGATGTACCTAATGTTAGCATTAGATACAGGTGACAAGTGTATAGGTAAATTTCTTCAGCATCTCCTTTATTATTCTTTTATTTTTGAATTTGCCAGAAGTCATGTGTACTCACAAGAGAGACAGGAAGAAAGAAAGGGGAATGAGAAAGCCACATCACAGTTACTTCTCTTCCATCTCTCCTGCCCTTCAGGATTTTGGGCATGTATGCACACATGTCCAGTGTATCTCCTTCTTCTTTTTTTTTTTTAAATGATTTATTTTAATTTTACTTATTCCTCCTTCATTTATTTTACTTTGACCAGAGAGAGACACAAAAAGAGAGAGACACAGAGAGAGAGAGGGAAAGTGAAAAAGGAATCCACCAGGTCTGGGACTTGAACTATGGTCAGCCATGTGGGAGGGTCCAGTGCCTTAATAACCATACCACCTGCTGGCCCCTGTCCAATGTATCTTCTAAGCCACCAAGTCTGGGATTTGAACTGTGTAGCTGACCATGTGGGGTTCAGCTGCCTCTATTACTATGGTGTACTGGCCAACCCAGCATCTCTCTTGTAGGGAGCCACGTCTTCCCCCATTTCATAACAGTGAGTGTCTCTGGACTTTACCCATGGTAAATTTAATCCATGGAAACAGAACCATAGAAATGGAGGGCCCCTGTAATATCACAGGTAGTTCTCTGTGTATCAGAGTCTGTGTGTGGATAGTTTTTTGTTTTTATTATTTTTTAAATATTTACAGTTTATGTGTGTTACCATTTTCAGTGAAATTATACTCTCCTAGTTAAATTCACCTTCCCTGTTCCTTGGCCTCCTCATTTGTGTTGATCTTCTCCTTCATCATGTTTCAGCTGTGGTCAGTCGTCTTGGACCTTACCTCCACTATCACATTGATTGCTTCCTAAATTGTGAAGGTGTCTTACATGCTAATCATCACCTCTCTCCTTTTAGCTCTCACTCTCGTTACCACCACGTCTACAGTTTTTCTCTTTCATTGGATCTCAAGTCTGTTGAACTCTTCACTGTCCCTTGACTTATTTCCCTCTTTAACATAGTTTAGATTTCATCTTCTGTCACTAAATCACGAGTCATCTTTTTATATATTTTTTTAAATTTTTTTTTTTTGAGAGATTTTCACTATAGGGCGCGTGCGGTCGCCAGACAGACAAAGAGACATAGAGACAGAAAGCGAGAAATTACCCCCCAGGGGAGATGGTCACGCCACAATCCCTTCTCCTCTCGGGATCTTGGGCACGCATGCACACGCGCCCGGCGTGAGTTTTAAGCCACCGGGTCCAGGAAGCGAACCGCAGTCGACTACATGGGAGTCCAGCGACATAGCCATTATGCTAACTGCTGGTTCCCTCCTCTTTATATTTTATATATTAGCATAGCTTGTTTAGTGAATAAGAAAGAACTCATGGTAGGCTAAAAAAGCACTGAGAAATTAGTTACAAGGCCTTCAGATTGTTTTTATCAACTAATTGTTTTTACTCTTTTTTTTAAAAAAGAGAGATTGTTCCTATAATGTGTGTGTACTTCCTGGAGAGAGAGAGAGAGAGTGAGAGAGAGAGCGCAAGAAATCACACCCCACCCCCCCTCGGGGAATGGCCACACCATAGTCCCTTCTTTTATATTCTCTCAGGATTTGGGCACGTGTGTGCATGTGTACCTAGTGTAAGTTTTAAACTGCCAGGTCTGGGACTTGAACCGCTATCTACTACTTGAGAGTCTAGTGATGTAACTGTTACACCATCTGCTGGTCCTGTTGTTTTTTCCCCTGTAATATACCCAATCCTAGAATTCTAGAGGGATGATGGAGAATTTTTACAAGTTCTTTCTACTTCATCTTCCTGTCTTAATAGAGAGAGAATCAGTGAGTTATATGTTTGTTATCATTTGTTATTCTGGTAAAAAAAAAAAAAATTGCAGTCCCAGTAACAGAGTAAGTAAAATATATGTGTACTGCTCTATGGCCAAATAGAAGGTGGACATTGTTTATATTTTAGTGGGGCTGCAAGCAGGGCTATAATTTGTTGCCTTTTTTTCATTGCTTCAGACTTTAGAGCTGTCATTTCAGATCCCTAGATTTATCCCATTTTGTTGAAAACAAAACAAAACAAAACAAAAGAACTTCACTCAGGAAGCTGTAGAATAAGGGGAGCCAAGGGAGGGAGATGTACTTTCATATGTAACATTTCCCCTTGCCATGAAAGCCAGAGCTCAGCAAGGAGATTGTCTTGAGAGGTGAGCCTGTTTCCCTGGTGGGTTTCTTTCATCAGCCATCCCTTTCCACACTTGCTCCCAGTCCTGTCCTCCAGCACACACAGAGTTAAACTTAACCTGAATAGGAACCCCACAATCATTTATCACCTGCTTATTTATTTACTTTTTTACTTCTTTCTTTTTTTGAGAGAAATTTTTGCTATAGGGTGCTTGTGTTCATGGGGGAGACAGGGAGAGACAGAGAAAGAGACAGAAAGTGAGAAACCAGCCCCCCTGGGGGGGAGGATGCTTGGCTATGCTGCAATTCCTTTTCCTCCATCCTCCTCTCAGGATTTTGGGCATGCATGCACATGTGCCCAGTGTGAGGTTTATGCCACCAGGTCTGGGACTTGAACCACGGTCGATTACATGGGAGTTCAGCCACAGAACCATTGCCTCATCTGCTGGTTCTATTATTTATTTATTTCAAGGAGGAGAAGAGAGACAGTTTTTGACAGGATCCTGCCACGCCATTATCCTCCTCCAGCCTAGCAGTTAGCTAGGATTATAGGTGTCCGCTGCTATATCTGGCCTGTTTAGGTTGGTCCAGGAAGCAATCCTTGGCCTCCTTTGTATACTCAGCCTCATGTAGCAGTGCCCTACTACTAGTGTCTCTGTGGCTTGGTCACCAAGTTTGTATTTTATCCCTTTTCCTTTGCAGAAGGGAAAGTAAATCTTAAGACTGACAAAGGGCTAGTTAGTGGCATGGTGGTTAAAGTATCTGGATCCCACATGGCTGACTGCACAGTTCAAGCCTTGGACCCTGCAGCTTTACAAAGTGTCTTGAGTATATGTGTGTGTGCATGCCCAAAATCCTGTATGGAGAAATGAAAGAGAAGAGATTATTCCCCATGGAAGGACCACCTTTTCACTTTACCTCTCTTTCTTTCTCTCTTTGGCTAGTGCACATGCCCTCTGATAAATCAGAAAAAAAGAAAGACTGTATAAATATACCTCAGTCATTTGAGGTTTTTGATGCTGTGGGGGGAGAATCATGGAGGAGAAGGACAGATCCATAAACTGTGGTGTTTCTGTCACATCACCACTAGGTTGCTAAACACATGCACCTCTCCGTGAAGGAGATTGGTAGTAACTCCTTTTCTCAGGGGATGTCTCTGGAGATCCTGGCAGTGACAAAAGTTGTTAAAAAGTACTGTGAACTGTGAGTCCTCTAGTGTCATAACCTCCATGTGATAGAATTGTACAAGAAAATAGGAGGCGTTAAGTCTTGCTATCTATGCTTTGAGAAAAGTTTAAAGATAGTTTTAGTGTTTTTTGAGGAAAAAGTCTCAAGTATTACTATTTCATTCCTTCACTGACATCATTTCCAGTTCCTTATTTTAGGAAATAAGTAATCCTTAGCCCTGGTTACAAAATATCTATAAAGAAAAGTTTCCTGTTTTTATCTGCTTCTGATATTGTTAACACCAACTTGTGGGCATTGTGGAAAATGTCATAGAAAGCAAAGCAGAACTGTACACATTAGACTTAGGTCTTTATAAAACAAATCTTTTAAATTCATCTGTGCTTTTTTAACCCAAGATTCTAGCACTCTCTTTCTGCAAAGTCTGAATGTTAGTATAGGAGGTTCCATACCTGATTCAGATAAAAAACAAAACAAAAACAAAAACAAAAAACTAATCAGTACTCGAAAACACAAGAGTAGATCTTAAGTGTGTTCACCACACACAAAAAGATACAAGAGGTATGCATGTAATAGTGAAGTGTGCATACTGCTAATTGGCTTTAGCTAAACTACACAATACAGAACTTCATGGTGTATATGTTTATATATATTACTTATTTATTTATCTGTCTATATACTTTTTATTTGTTAGTTCAAAGAAAACTTTAAAAAAAGCTTGATGTGATTCACATTTAAGTGCATTAAATTGTAAATGAGTCTCAGCTGGGTGAACTGAAAGCTTATTTCTTAAATCACCTTTCATTTGGAGAATATAGGTAGTCAGGAGACTTTGAAATGATACTATTCTCTATTTCCTATTTCTGTTGTATGGAAGTGCATGTATATTATGGAATGATTAGTTAGATTTATGAAAATAACCTCAGGGAGGACGCAGGTGTGACTGGGAGGGTGGGCTGTGACTTCAGAATCTCCCCAGCCCTGTTGGTGTAGCATCCCCAGCTGTTGCCATGGCCACCTCCAGGCTGGTGCCCATCTAGCAGTGTGAGAGCACTACAAACCCGGAGAACTGCTTTGGTGTCTGGTATAATGCTGACTTCAAGCCCAGCTGGCAGGTGCTGCAAGATGCTGGCTGTGACTTTGACATCTGCTTCACCTCAGTTCAGGCAAGAGTGTGATCTGGACCTTTCAGAATGCACTGGATGCCACTGACCAGATGCGACTGCCAGTAGTGAGGACTTGGCACCTCAGTGAATGGAATTACGGGATTTCACTGGCCTTAATAAAGGAGAAACAGTCTTCAAGCATGGTGAGGTCCAGGGAAGGATATGGAGGTGCCTCTGTGCTGTCCCACGAACCCAATGGAGCCTTACTGTCCCTCCTGCAGCAGCATCAGTAAGGATTGCAGATTTGCAGACTTCACTGAAGGTCAGCTGCCTTCCTATTAGTTGCCAGAGCTTTGACCTTTCGGAATGATGAAATAGTTTCCCAGATCTAAGAGGGGAAATGGGTACTAATTGAGCCCATGGCAGTAACCTTCAGGAAATTTCAAGCATCTGGAGGATCTCCTGGAGACTATCATGGAACTGAACCTCCAGACTGGTATCTCCATTGTCTATGAATTGGACAAGAACTTGAAGTCTATCAAGCCTATATAGTTCTTGGCGAATGAAGAGATTGTGTGAAGCTATGTAAGTCCATGACTGTCCAAGGGCAAGGGCAAGAAGTGAAGCCAAGCGGGCAGACTACTGTCGCAAGGAGCCCCTTCCTTGCCCTTCCCATCACTCTTCCCTTCTCTTCTGCACATGTCCACAGCTGAAGGCACTGGAAGTTGAAGCTGCAGATGGGAACCAGTGGCTCTTATTTTCATTCAAGCCATTTTATCACCTGCACATACTCCCACCATACACTCTACGAGAATGCGTCTTTAGGGTGTGGGTTCTCAGTCCAGGTGATAGAAGATTCCTCTTATCTAGGAGAGTTGAGAAGTAGTAACTAGGGTTTTTGCTAGTGCTTTGTTTACTTTGGATCTGCTTTGAGTAGGGCTAGGAAGGAGCTGGGCAAAGGCTCGACCAATGAGCAGAAGTCAAAGAGTCTATTAATGTTTCCAGGAGCCAGCTCTGTATTCTGTAGGCAAGTCACTGGTGGGGGGCTCTAGTCATTCCACCAGAAGAACATATAACCTGCATGGTGATTAAAAAACAACAAAACAAAATGACTTCCTCCCTGACCCTAGAAGAGCTGGCCTGGGAGGGCTGGGATCAATCCTGATTTAAGGTGTTTGATTTGCTTTTACAAAAATGTATATACATAAATACATACATAAAATTACATAAATAAATAAATCTTAAAAACAAAACAAAAAAGCCCTGCAAATAGAATGGTCTTTTCCTTTTTTTATTATTTTGAAGGTTCTTTTACTATAGTACATATGCTATCTCTAGAGAGACAGAGAAAAGGAGAGTGAGAAAGCAGCCCCCAGGGAGTATGACCATGCCACAATCTCTTCTCCATCTTCAACTTGGGATTTTGGACATACATGTACACACTCCCTATAGGAATTTTTAAGCTGCCATGTCCAAGTCTTGAACAGTTTTCAGCCATTGGGAATTCAGCACCTTAACC
>NW_006207899.1:889683-900343 GCF_000334495.1 Tupaia belangeri chinensis
AAAGAGTGTGATCTGGACCTTTCAGAATGCACTGGATGCCACTGACCAGATGCGACTGCCAGTAGTGAGGACTTGGCACCTCAGTGAATGGAATTACGGGATTTCACTGGCCTTAATAAAGGAGAAACAGTCTTCAAGCATGGTGAGGTCCAGGGAAGGATATGGAGGTGCCTCTGTGCTGTCCCACGAACCCAATGGAGCCTTACTGTCCCTCCTGCAGCAGCATCAGTAAGGATTGCAGATTTGCAGACTTCACTGAAGGTCAGCTGCCTTCCTATTAGTTGCCAGAGCTTTGACCTTTCGGAATGATGAAATAGTTTCCCAGATCTAAGAGGGGAAATGGGTACTAATTGAGCCCATGGCAGTAACCTTCAGGAAATTTCAAGCATCTGGAGGATCTCCTGGAGACTATCATGGAACTGAACCTCCAGACTGGTATCTCCATTGTCTATGAATTGGACAAGAACTTGAAGTCTATCAAGCCTATATAGTTCTTGGCGAATGAAGAGATTGTGTGAAGCTATGTAAGTCCATGACTGTCCAAGGGCAAGGGCAAGAAGTGAAGCCAAGCGGGCAGACTACTGTCGCAAGGAGCCCCTTCCTTGCCCTTCCCATCACTCTTCCCTTCTCTTCTGCACATGTCCACAGCTGAAGGCACTGGAAGTTGAAGCTGCAGATGGGAACCAGTGGCTCTTATTTTCATTCAAGCCATTTTATCACCTGCACATACTCCCACCATACACTCTACGAGAATGCGTCTTTAGGGTGTGGGTTCTCAGTCCAGGTGATAGAAGATTCCTCTTATCTAGGAGAGTTGAGAAGTAGTAACTAGGGTTTTTGCTAGTGCTTTGTTTACTTTGGATCTGCTTTGAGTAGGGCTAGGAAGGAGCTGGGCAAAGGCTCGACCAATGAGCAGAAGTCAAAGAGTCTATTAATGTTTCCAGGAGCCAGCTCTGTATTCTGTAGGCAAGTCACTGGTGGGGGGCTCTAGTCATTCCACCAGAAGAACATATAACCTGCATGGTGATTAAAAAACAACAAAACAAAATGACTTCCTCCCTGACCCTAGAAGAGCTGGCCTGGGAGGGCTGGGATCAATCCTGATTTAAGGTGTTTGATTTGCTTTTACAAAAATGTATATACATAAATACATACATAAAATTACATAAATAAATAAATCTTAAAAACAAAACAAAAAAGCCCTGCAAATAGAATGGTCTTTTCCTTTTTTTATTATTTTGAAGGTTCTTTTACTATAGTACATATGCTATCTCTAGAGAGACAGAGAAAAGGAGAGTGAGAAAGCAGCCCCCAGGGAGTATGACCATGCCACAATCTCTTCTCCATCTTCAACTTGGGATTTTGGACATACATGTACACACTCCCTATAGGAATTTTTAAGCTGCCATGTCCAAGTCTTGAACAGTTTTCAGCCATTGGGAATTCAGCACCTTAACCACCATGCTACCTACTGGCCCCATATCTCCTTATTTTTAAATACTTATATAAAAACTATTTAAATAAGAGGGGCCAGCAGGTGGTGTGGTGGTTTAAACTCCCACATGGCTGACTGCGGTTTGAGTCCCAGACCTAGTGGGTTGCTTTCTCACTTTCTCTCTCTCTCTTGCTCTGTCCTTCTCTGGTCAAATTAAAATAAGTAAATAAATAAATAACGTTAAATAAAATAATTCTTAAAAAATATTTAAATTAGAAATCATTCACTTAATATTTACAAAGCTTTTACAACATGACTTGTTTACTACGTAGGCTCATCTATAATCTTGTTGTAAGTACTGTTAATTTTTTGTAATATGTCTTAAATTGTTTTAGTGACTTGTCTTTTGACATAAGAATTAGCACTTGGTGAGGTTTCAAGATGGTGGTGGCTGAATGATTGACTGAGAGACTGAGGTGAAGGCCTCCCACGAAGTAAAAGAGATTGGGAATCAACCCATCACCACCTCTTGCAAACTTGGAAGACCAACTGAAGTATTTTTATTTATTTTTTTAATGAATGAGAGAACCATATATATTATCAATATGGGATGGAGATCAGCATCATCCAGCAAGAGCGGGAAATTTATGAATCCCACAGACCAATCTCAAAAGGAAGCCTGAAAGAGGGAATTTAAAAAGAATAAAACATAACAGATGATGGGGTACGAGCTACAGTTTTGAAGATGAAGAATCCCAAACAGATTATTCAGGACATGGAAAAATGGAATGAAATGTAGTTTAGCCCAGTTCAACCACAATTAAATGAGAAAGTACTGAAAGACAAGAGTAAGAAGCTGTGTAAAACGTTTGAACATATGCTACGACTCTATGAAAAAGAGAATCCAGATATGTATAAGGAATTGCGAAAGCTAGAAGTAGGATATGAACGGAAGAGGGCTCAACTTAGCCAGTATTGGATGCTGTCAAGACGCTCTCCATGCAGCCGTGGAGAGTATTCCTTTGCCAGAAACGCCATATACTCCTTCCAACATCTTGATCCAGGACACTCCACTTCCTGGGGCCTGGCCAACCTCCACCCTTAAGAAAACCTCAGTGTATGGACCTCCAGCTTGGATAGTTTCAACACATCCTCTTCTTGGACATGGTGTTCCATCTTTGCCTCCTGGCAGAAACCACCTCCTCTTCAGGTTTTGCAGATGTATGGCCATAAAGTGGGCTTTGCCCTAGATCTTCCTCCTCGTAGGCGAGACAGAGACATGTTATATAGTCCTGAACTTGCTCAGCAGGGTCACGACGATGACATTCCTGCACCAGTGAAGATGATGGCTATCCAGAGGACATTGATCAAGGTAAACATGATGACGGTGTACTGGAAGATCAGATGGAGAAACTGAGGGGGATGAATTTGTGCATCGGGATGATAGAGAGAGACCACAATGGAGGGAAAAAGTCAGGTCTGAGCGTCCAATTTGCAGATGTGCCTGGAAAATCAAGGAAGTAGAAGAACATGAAGGAGTTGACTCCTCTTCAAGCCATGATACTTTGCATGGCAGGTAAGGAAATCCCAGAGGAGGGACGAGAAGTAGAGGAATTTTCAGATGATGATTCAGATGATTCTGAAGCAGAAAAGCAGTCACAAAAACAGCATGAAAGGAATCTCATTCTGATGGCACACCCACTGCTTCTTCACAGCAGCAGGCACCTCCAAGTCTGTTCCTCCTTCTCAGCTATAGGCACCTCCCACGCCAGGACCCCTCCTCTTGGTCCTCTTTCTGCCCCACCTCTACAAACTCCTGGGCCACCCACAGGCCTTCCTCGTGGGCCTCCCATAGGAGACCACCTGGAATGCCAGAGCTCCAAGGACCTTTACCCTGACTTTGGCTTCCAGGAATCACCACCAGGCTGGCCTCCTGGCCCTCTCCCAGATCCATCTCCAGGCCCTGCTCCTTGAGGACCCCCACCAAGGTTACCTCCCCTTGCACCTCCAGGTGTCCCTTCACTTCATCCTGGCATGATGTCCCCACCTTTGGGACCTCCTCTTGGACCTGCCCCACCTGCGCTTTTCCCACCAGGTCCCTCGCTCAACACAGGGGTTTTAAGTGCACCATCCAACTTGACCCTTGAACTATGGTCAGCCATGTGGGAGTCCAGAGCCTTTAACTACCATGCCACCTGCCAGCCCTGTGGTATAGTAAATTTTATTTTTTAATTTAAAAATTAAAAAAAAACCGAAACAAATGTATTTTTATTGCTAGAGAGCAGTGAGAGAAAGCACTTTCCACTGGGGTAGGATCACGCAGTAATAATTTTTCCTCCATTTCTTCTTCTTGTCGGGATTTTGGGTACACACACACATACACACACACACACACACACACACACACACACACACACACACACACACACACACACACACACACCCTCACTGCTTTTTTCCAGCCACTGGGGCCAGGACTTGAGCTGTAGTCAACCATGTGGGGTCTGGCTATCAATGGACAACACGCAACCATTTGTATACTGCTTGTGCTATGGGCCAGTACATTTTTATTTTTGATAAAGAATGCTGAGCTGCCAACTATTAGAGTTTGGATAGTTTATGCTTTTTTTTTTTTTTTTTTTGAGAGTTTTTTTTTGCTATAGGGCACGTGCGCTCGCCAGACAGACAAAGAGAGAGACGAGACAGAAAGTGAGAAATCACCCCCCAGGGGGGATGGTCACGCTGCAATCCCTTCTCCTCCATTCTCTTCTCGGGATCTTGGGCACGCACGCACACACGCCCGGCGTGAGTTTTAAGCCACCGGGTCTGGGACGTGAACCGCGGTTGACTGCGTGGGAGTCCAGCAACATAGCCATTACGCTAACTGCTGGTTCCTGATAGTTTACGCTTTAACACTGATTATCAGAGTTCCTCTTTCCCCATTTGATACGCATGAAGCAATGTCATTTCTCTCTTCTTAATACCATGTTTAATGACTTTGATATCATACAGCTTTTAACTTTTTTATGTTTATTCATTAAAATTACTCTTTCTAGGCCAATCTGTGACATGGTGATTAAGGTGACTAGATCCACACGACTAACTTTGTGGTTGGAGTCCCAGACCCAAAAGCTTGAAAAACACTATGGCACATATGCATGAGTGCTCAAAATCCCAGAGGAGACTGAGGGAGAGGGAATTGCAGTGTGGCCAGCTCTCTGGGGGTTGATTTCTCTCTCCTTCCCCCTTTCTCTCTCCAGTAAGTGCACTTGCCCTACAACAAGAATAAAAAATAAAAAATAAAGTTACTATTTTCAACAGTATCCATGAACAAGTAATGCATCTAATGTTTATTGATCAATTATTCTGTGCCAGACATTGTACTTTTTAATCTCATTTTGTCTATTTACCAACTTGACATTAGGTTTAATACAAATTCTTATTTTTATATTTAACTCATGATGAAGTTGACATTATTTCAACTTCATTTCAATTAAAATAAGTGACTTATTTTAATATTCTGTGTTTTGGAGATTCAGGAGGAAGAGTGTCCACCAAGAGATGATTTCAATGATGCAGATCAACTTCGAGTGGGTAATGATGGCATTTTCATGCTGGCATTTTTCAGTAAGTGATCTTTCCAAACTATTTTTTTCATATATTGATTGTGTATTGGAGAAACATAGTGAAGAACAGCAAATATGAGTAACATGTGTGTATCTTTATTTAAAATGGAGATTGTTTTGGGCATTGAACTCACGAATACTGTGACCATATTTTATCATATCTTATAACACAAACTCTGGAATATATTAGACACTTATAATTACGCATTGTGGGCATTATGCTAGAGGCTGACAGTATAAAGGTCTGTAAGTGTGTAGGTATATTTAGGCTAAATATTTTACAAGAAAAGTGTTAGTCATGTTGATGCCCTGCTGTAGGAGCATATAGAATAGAACTGTAAATTCTGCTTTGGGGGCAGAGGACTGCTATTTGAGTGTCTGTAAGCCAGAAGAAGGGCTGAAAAGGGGATTTTCTGGGTAACTGAAACAATGTCACTTGAGACACAAAGATGTGAAAGTATACACTGGGGGAATAGTGAGTAGTTAGAAATTCAGAAACTCCTGGGTGCATGTGCGTGCATGCCCAAGATCCTGAGAGGAGAAAGGAGGAGAAGGGATTGCCGTGTGGCCATCCCTTCGTGGGGGTGATTTCTTGTTTTCTGTATGTCTCCCTCTGTCTTTCTGGCAAGCACATGTGCTCTATAGCAGAAACCTCTCTTACAAAAAAAAAAAACCCAAAAAACAAAAAAGAAAGAAATTCAGGAACTGGGGACCAGCAGTTAGTGTAATGGCTATGTCGAAGAACTCCCATGTAGTCAACCGTGGTTCGAGTCCCGGACCTGGTGGCTTAAATTCACACCGGGTGCGTGTGTTGTGAGAGGAGAGTGGAGGAGAAGGGATTGTGGCATGGCCATCTCCCCTAGGGGGTGATTTCTCGCTTTCTGTCTTTCTGTCTCTCTGTCTTTCTGGCGAGCGCATGCGCCCCATAGCAAAAACCTCTCTAAAACAAAAAAAGAAATTCAGAAACTGAAGTAACATTTTCTTAACATCTTGCAAAATTCTTGATCTAACATTTGATTTATAAAATAATTATAAGCTCTTTGAAGTAATACAGGGTTATAGATCAGTCTTGATTATTTCAAATTCTAATGTAGCACTTGGCACAAAGTAAGCTCACTTAATAATAAGATGCCCAGTAAACTTCAAATTGCTAAAACAAGGCATAGGAACCCAGTATTCATTTAAGTAGGACTGTGATGAGGTTAATTTCTGCCTTCAACCTGATGAAATGATAAAGCTTTCATACTTTCTTGACTAGAATACTGATTTAATTCATTTTAATTATAAGGTTAATTTCAATGTTCAAATGGAGAAATAGGTTACTAATTAAAAGCAGCACAGTCAACTTAAAAAAAAATTATTTCATTTAACTTTATTTTATTTAGACCGGGGGAGGGCGGGAGAGCACGTGCGCGTGCGCGAGCGAGTAAGTAGCCAGTCCGGGACTCAAGCTGCTGTCGACCATGTGGCAGTCCAGCACCTTTAACCACCACACTACCTGCTGACCCCCACAGTCAATTTTAGAAATAGAAAATGCATACTTCATGAATTGAGTTACTTTTGAATCTGGAAGTTCATTAATTTTTTTTCCTCCATTTTGAAATAGTTTCTTACTTCCCTTTTTTTAATCTGCTGAAGAATAGGGAGAGGGTAGGAGGGCAGGCAGCTACATTTTTTCTCTTAAGATTTATTAAATCATATTAAACTTGACAACCAGCTAACATACATGGAATAGTTAAATAAATCTTAGATTGGTTTGAATTATGACTTTTAGTTAGATATGTTAAGTATAACGAAAAGGAAATGAACTCTTTGGTTACAAATGACTTTAGTGCAATTAGTCCAGTAAAACTCAGTTTTTATATTAATTTTAGTTCAACTGATAATTCTGTATAGTAATGATAAACTTGCCACAAATTTTTTTTTTATAGAAAGGGTAGCTTAGGGCTGACCTTGTAGCCCAGTGATTATGGGAATTGGATCCTTCTTGGCCAACCACAGTTCAACTCCTAGCTCCAGCAACTTGAAAAACGCTCTGGGACCCTGTGTGTGCTTGCTCAAAATCCTGACAGGATGGAGAATGAGGGTTTGTCGTTCGAATATGCCCCATTAGGGGTGATTTTCCCCTCCCTGTCTTTCTCTGGCCAGCACTTACGCCCTCTGGAAGCTTAAAAAAAAAAAAAAAAGGGTAGTTTAAGCATTAATTCCTTTCATATTGGTGTCTTTTAAGAAATCATAATTAGAAAAAAATCCAAATTTATTTTAGTACCTATAATATAAATATTTGTTTCTTAGGTGTAAATCATGTTTCTTTTTACCCCATTTGATTATTTGGCTCTTAGTTTGTATTATTTGTTTTTCACTTAAAACACCAGTATTTTCTTTGTAGTCTTTGTTTTTTAGATTTGGAAACATTTCATTAATGTGAGTGTAAATGCATGCAACTAAGATACACTGGGTCACTCTGGTCAGTGATAGTATATTAAATGATATAAACATGCATTTAATAAAGTCAGTATAAATTGTCTTAAATTTTTACTCAATTACATTTCTACAACTTACATTTTTATGCTTCCTATTCTATAGATATTGCGCCAGTATTATGAGCAAAATTGTATTTATCTGTCGTTTCCTGCTAACAGTTTTTCCAGTGGACTATAGGCCTACAGCTTTTGAGAAGCATATATTTGTTTGTAATCACTGCCATCTAGTGGCTGATTATCAAATTGCAACTTCCTATATTCATGGTTTGTAAACTAGTAGATAGTAAAAAGATCTAGAGGTAGATTTTAAAAAATGTGGTTCATTAAAGCATCTCAGATTATGTAATTTGTGCAAACAAAATTACAGTGAACATTAATAAAGATATTTTAATTAAATCCTTTTCTTGGTTTAATGTGTGTCATCATATTTTCAGTGTCTGTGTTTCAATCTCTTACCTCAAATAATCTGAAAAAAAAAAAAGCTAGTGCTTAAATTTGATAATTTCATATTCTTCAGAAAATGTAAAGGAAGAAGTGTGTGTATTTCTAGAATGTTTTTTCTTTTCATAATCCTTTAAAATGTTAGTGCTAAATGCCTCCTATAGTGATAATGCCTGCTTATCTCTAATCTTATTTTTTTAAACCTTTCTAAGAGAATGGAATAGAATCTAGTTATTTATAAGTTAAACACTAGAAATAAAGCTTTAGTTTATTATCTAACCTACAGTCTGTGGAAATGATCTTGAACTCTATTGTTTTAACAATGTCATGAGTTCTGTTTGGCTGTTAGAAAAACTTTTTCCAAGGCTTAACACTGACATTTGTACCATGTGGGAATCGTCATGTCTGTAAGCCACGTAATAATATATCACCTGCATCATTCACATTTTAGATTTGAGGGAAACATAAAGAGAAAAATTAAGTCATTTGCAACTTTAAAAATAATTGGAAGAAGGTTTTGAAATGTGGATTCTCCTTTGTAAGAAATTGCCAAACTATCTTACAAAGTGGCTGCGTTGTTTTGCATCCCCACCAGTAGTGAATGAGAGTTCTTGTTGCTGCGTATCCTCACCAGCCTTTAGTATTAACAGTTTTTCCATTTTTTAAATTTAGACTTCCTAATAGGCATATGGAAATATCTCATGTAGTTTTAATTTGCAAGTCCGTAATGATTAGTGAAACTGAGTATATTTTAGTAAATTTTTTTAAGTCCACACTATATAAATGTCAAATTACAGTTCTTAAAGGGCTTATCGGGATACCACACATATTAGAAACAATACATTGATGACTTGTTCTGTCCATGTAAAACTGTGACCCTCTGTAGCTTTTAAATGGAATTAAGTATTGTAAGTGAATCCAGAAAAGGAACATGTAAGATTTTCCACTTTACTATACGTTATGAAGCCCATAAAATATTTGTGAAGTGTTAAATTTATTATTTTGTTTTACCTTTTTTTCCAAAGCCAATTTTGTTGGTTCATTGTCTAGGCTGGACTTCTTAGATAGGACTATTTGGGTACTACGTCATGACCTGGTTTTTAGCTGGTTTAAAAATGCACATTGAGGGACCAGGAATTGGCGTGATGGCTGTGTCACTGGAACTCCCATGTAGTCGACCGTGGTCTGAGTCCCAGACCTGATGGCTTAAACTCACACTGGGCGTGTGTGCATGTGTGCGTACCCAAAATCACAAGGGGAGAATGGAGGAGAAGGGATTATGGCATGGCCATCCCCCCTTGGGGAGTGATTTCTCTCTTTCTGTCTCTGTCTTTTTGGCAAGCACACGTGCCCTATAGCAAAAACCTCTCAAAAAAAAAAATGCAGATTGACCCACTGTTTTATTATTATTATTATTATTTTAATTTACCAGAGGGTGCACGTACATGGGGGAGGGAGGGAGGGAAGGAGAGAGAGACAGAGACAGAGACAACACCCCTCATGGGGCATAGTCATGCTACAATCCTTTCTCTTTCATTTCTCCTTTTGGATATTGGGCATGCATGCCTACACAAACAGTTTTTCAAGTCACTGACATCATGACTTGCCATGAAGTTGGCCATGTGGGATCCAGGCACCTAAACCACCACTCTACCAGCTGGCCTTGGTGATAATTTTTAAGGGATTGTATCCTATTGACCAGACTGACAAGAATCCATTTGTTGATGTGTAATAAGTAGCTAATGTAATTGCACAAGGGAAGCTGCAGTGTATAAAGGAAGCTTAATTTGTATAGTTAAAAGAAAGGGAACTGCTTTTCCCATTTCTCAATGAGGTATTATTATTGTCTGTGATAATTTATTTCCATATCATGGTTTTTAAAATTACTTGTTTCTATTGTTTTTAGTGGCATTTATTTTCAACTGGCTTGGATTTTGTTTATCCTTCTGTATCACCAATACCATAGCTGGAAGGTATGGCGCTATCTGTGGATTTGGCCTTTCATTGATCAAATGGATCCTCATTGTCAGGGTGAGTGTTTTAATAGCTCATTGTCTCTTTAATCTCTAAGAAATGGTAAGTTATGCTATTTCCAGTGTGGTTCTTGAATGAACATTCGTAAGTGTTCATTGAATGCAGTTGTTTGAAATTTTTTTTCTTAAATTTTATTAATTAAGGGGGAGAGAAAAAGAGAAAAAGCAGCACCTTCAGCAAGGCCTTATACCATGATCCCCACCCCTAGCCTTTCGGTCAGCTGGAATCATAGATATATATGTTCACACATGGCGTTTATTGGGGTTAACCCAGGAACTGAACTCTGATCTTCCATATGGATCCCACAGTGCAGAACATTCTGCTGTTGCTGCACCACTGTAGCTGGATCTCAGGCTTATTCTTAGCTTTCATACTTATTGATTGTAGTGATCTTTGTGGTATGAACATTTTAAAACCTTATTATGTAAGGGGTTGTTTATGTAGTAGAAAAAACTTTAAAGTAAAAAAAAGTGAGTTTTAGTATTTTTAAAAATTATCTGTGTTCTAACTTTTAAGTTACTTAATTGTTCTGCACACTAGGTTCTTCATAATAGGCTGATAATATTTGCCTTACAGGATTTTTTTTTTTTTTTTTTGGGGAGGTTTTTGCTATAGGGCGCGGTGGCTCCCCAGACAACCAG
>NW_006207899.1:900380-935725 GCF_000334495.1 Tupaia belangeri chinensis
GGTCACGCCGCAATCCCTTCTCCTCCATTCTCCTCTCGGGATCTTGGGCACGCACGCACACGCGCCCGGCGTGAGTTCTAAGCAACTGGGTCCGGGATGTGAACCGCAGTCGACTATGTGGGATTCCAGCGACATAGCCATTACGCTAACTGCTGGTTCCCAACCTTACAGGATTTTTAAGAGGCATAGAAATGATATAAAGTACCTTGCCCAATTACCACACAAATACATGTGCTCAGTAAATCATGGCTACAACTGTTGTCATGTAGTGCAGATATGCCTAACATCAGTTAAAACATGCAATATATTGTTTAGTAAAATTATCATGAATTTAATATCTTTTCTCCTATTTTTCCAATACTGAGAGCTCAAAGTAAAATAGAAGCATATGAGTAGCTATCAGAACTCATCTTCTTACTCCTGTGTTCCGTCTAAGCCTTATTTCCTTTTGTTCACCAAAATCACCCTCTGTCTATTTTTTATCATTCATAAGGCAGTACATAGGAAGATAAGTCTTTTTCTTTTCTCCATCATTTTATTTTTTTGGAGATTTTTGCTGTACGGCGTATGCACTCGCCAGACAGAGACAGACAGAGAGACAGAAAGTGAGAAATCATGCCCCAGGGGGGATGGCCATGCCGCATTCCCTTCTCCTCCATTCCCCTCTTGGGAGCAGCAGGTGGGTTAAAATGCCTTAGTGCATTCTAGGCTTTTTATTACTTTCTCTCCAAAATTTCCCAGCTTTTGCCTATTACCCAGTTCTGGCAGGCTGAGCTGCACCTGAGGCTGCTTGATCCCTGGCTGAAGCGAAGGAGTGCTGCACCAGGATGTGGGAAGCAGAGTCCCAAGGTTTTCCAGGGCAGTGAATCCATTCTTGAGTGCCCCCTGAAACCATTCTGCTTTCCTAGACCTTGATGGAAATGGCAGCCTTAAAGATATCTGAAGTGCTTTCAGATCCTCTCTTCCATTGTCTTGCTGATTAGTATCTGGACTCCACTATCAGTACTAATCTCTAGCAGCCAGTAGATGAGCCACACTCTCTCTAGAACTTGCCTTTCTGCCCTTCACCTGGTTAGATCGAGAATTTTCCAAAATGATCCATTCTGCTTCTATTTTCATCATAAATATTATCTTTTTTTTTTTTCGCTATAGGGCGCGTGCACTCGCCAGGCAGAGAGAGAGAGACAGAGAGACAGAAAGCGAGAAATCACCCCCCAGGGGGGATGGTCACGCCGCAATCCCTTCTCCTCCATTCTCCTCTTGGGATCTTGGGCACACACGCACACGCGCCCGGCGTGAGTTTTAAGCCACCGGGTCTGGGAGGTGAACCACGGTCGACTATGTGGGAGTCCAGCGACATAACCATTACGCTAACTGCTGGTCCCCATAAATATTATCTTTAAGTATTATTTCTGAGTACAGTTTATTGTATGCAATCAGAAGTAACCATGTAGCTCCTTGTGTATTTTGCTTAGAATTTTTATTTTCATATTTATTAGTATTGCACAAAACCTTAGCGTGTGGACATAATTCTTTGTAATGATGTAACAAAAGTGACATTTTCTCCAGTTTCCAATAAGATCTTCCTTGTTTTCCTTTAGACCTCCTCAGAATGGCTTTAACTTTCCATATTTCTGTCAGCATTCTGGTCATGACCATTTAACCAGTCTCTAAGGTCAAGTTCCAAACTTTCTTCAAACTTTTCACCTTCTGATCCTCTATCAGAATCTCCATTAATGCATTCTAGGGTTTTTTAGCTTGCACCTTCAAATTCTTTCAACTTCTGCTTATTAACCAATTCCAAATCTATTCCTACACTTTCAAATATTTATTATTAGCACCAGCTGCATTTTTGCTACCAATTTTTTGTGCAGGTCTGTCTTGTTAATAATGTAAATACCAGAACTGAATGATTTATAAGAATAAGGGTACATGTGGCTCACAGTTTGGAGATCCTAGTTCTCAGGGCTACCTCTAGTGAGGAACTTAATGCTGGTGGGGAAGGCTCAGAGCATCACGTGGCAACAAGAGGGCCTGAGTGAGCATGTCTGTATCCATGTATGTCTCCTTATAAACCCATGAACGTGCAGTCACAAGGTTCCCTCCCTGATTCCAATTTCCAAAGGCCTCGCCGTTCAGCACCATAGTTGGATTAAATCCTCACCTTAATCCCATCAGAATACATGAGGTTTGGGAGAACACATTCAAATAATTCAAATATAGCAGCTCCTGTTATTGATTTTGAAAGTAAAACATATTAATTCTATGATGTTATATATTCAGTTTTAGAACTTTTTATATTTTATGGTTTTTGCCGTAGGGCGTGTGCACTTGCCAGAAACAAACAGTAAGAGTGAAGGTGAGAAATCACCCCCTCTGTATGGGTGGCTACACTACAATCCCTTCTCCTATGTTTTCCTACTGGGATTTTGGGCATGCATGCATATGCACCCAGTGTGGTTTTTGAAGCTACCATGTTCAGCACTTGAACCATGGTCGGCCACGTGGGAGTCCAGTGCCTTGACCTCCATGCCACTTGCTGACCCTTAGAATTTATAGTTTCCAAACTTTTAATAATCTTACTAGACTGTGTCTTGGGTCAGGCCAGATTATAAATTTTGGTTACTTATCAGTTGATTTTTTTTTTTTTTTTGGTTGGGACCTGTGGGCTTGTTTCTTCTAAGATAACTAAAATATGAGCCATTGTGGGACCAGCAGCTGGTGTAATGGCTATGTTGCTGGTCTCCCATGTAGTTGACAGTGGTTCGCGTCCCGGACCTAGTGGCTTAAAATCACGCTGGGCGCGTGTTCGTTCGTGCCCAAGATCCCAAGAGGGGAATGGAGGAGAAGGGATTGTGGCGTGGCCATCCTCCCTGGGGGGTGATTTCTCACTTTCTGTCTCTCTGTTTCTGTCTTTTTGGCGAGTGCATGCGCCCTATAGCAAAAAATACCTCTCCAAGGAAAAAAAAAAAAGAATAAAAATGAGCCATTGTGAGAACTATCAGTTTCTTGTTTTAATACTATTTCAGAAAGTGTATAGTGAGTTTCCACCACAAGCATAAATCTATGGTGTTATAGAACATACAAATATGAAGTCATAATTTCTACCCTTGCAGAAGTTATTACTATAAAAAGCTTGAAGAGTAGGTGTTAAGTATGTCCAACTTCAATTTTAGTACAAAAAAGACTTAATTACTGTTATTCAAATGGAATTTCTCATTGAAATCACAGAGCACAGAAAATGATTTTGGGACAGTTTTTCCAGTTTTCATATGGTTGGTAAATTGTCAGTATTATTTTAGGTCCATTGGAAAGAAGTTACCTATGCTTTTAGATTATTAGAACCTAATACTCTCTAGAACCCCAGGTTGAGAAGGGGTTAGAGTATCTAGTAATCAGCTCTGGTTAATTGGATAAATTCAAAGACTGGAATTTCTTACAGTTTTGTAAGGCTTTGCTAGTTTGAAGTTTTATCACTAGAGCTGTTTTGTTTCTTTTTAAAGTACTTTCGCTGCATTAAGGTTTACATTATATCTCAAAGCGTATTGAGAATTTATGTGAGGATTTTAATCTATCTGTTATTAAAAAAAGAAATAGACAATAGTTGCCTCTCACTGAGCACTTTTTTCCAGGCACCAGATTTTAAAATCTTGTTTGTACCTCTGATGCTGGTGATAATACATTTTAAGGACAATGAAATTAAGAATGTCAAGAGTCTCATAAGTCAGCATCCCACAGTTGCTATGTGAATTCTAATCTTGCTTGGTCTCAATTCAGTACCTGGGTTTCTAATTATGCACTGCCCCTGTTACACTGTACATTTACTATAATGCTCCAGGCAGTAAATTCCTTTTGGAGTTCAGTGCTGAAAGAAAGATTTTCTTTGGAAAACCTGGTGTTTCCTTTCATTGGACAGTAAGTAATTTATAAGTCATACCGCTGCTTTCCTTTTTGTTTCTGAGCTGCCACGAATCTCAGATTTTATATAAATATCTTTAGCAAGGATTCTGATATTATTTCTAACACTTTTGATGATTCTATTTGTTTAAAAATGAATATGTATTTAAAAACTAACAAGTTCTCTTTGAAAGCAGAAAGGATATAAACAAAAATATACTGGTGTTATATTAATAAAAACAAAGTCAAATACTTAATGTTGGTTAATTTTTTTTCCAGAATTTGATTTCTATAGCCTATGATTGACCAATTAAAATGACTAGTTTACTTGCACTTAAAAAAAAAATTGGACAAGCCCCTTAGCACTGGGGGTGGGGGGGGTGGGGGGCAGACCCCATATTGCTGACTGTAGTACAAATTCTAGCCCCAGCAGCTTGGAGAACACATGTTGGTCGTGTGTGTGTGATGCATGTATGCGCTCAGAATCCAGACAGGAAGGAGAGATGGAAGAAAGAGGTTGGTGGTGTGGCCACATCCATTGTGGGTACACGCGCACTCTCACATGCTCTCTCTCTGGTGAGTGTATGTGCTCTAGTCAATAAAAAGTAAAAATAAATTCTGAAGAATAGGAGAATAAATTATAAAAACAAGAGCATCTTGTCTTAGCCCTATGATTTCATTATTTTGAAACCTTTTTGATGACTTAGTAATGAGTCCAAAAGCTTCTTTCTTTCCTTTTTTTTTAAAAAAAATTGCCACAAGGTATTTGTACTTGAGAGGCTTTTGCTGTAGGGTGCTTGTGCTGGCTGGAGAGGCAGAGGCAGAAAGCAAGAAATTACCCTCCAGGGCGGATGGCCATGCTGCAGTCCTTCTCCTTCATTCTCCTCTCAGGATCTTGGGCACTCATGCACATGTGGCTGGGTGAGATTTAAGCCACTGGGTCTGGGACTCAAACCACACAGTTGGCTATGTGGGAGTCCAGTGATCTAACCATTACACCATCTGCTGATCTCAGGGTTTTTTTTTTTTAATTATTCATTTAATTTTTATTTATTATTATTCATTTGACCAAAGGGAGAGAGATATAGAGGGAAAGTGAGAAAGCAAGCCTCCAGGTCCAGGACTTGAACCGTGGTTGGCCATATGGGAATCTAGTACCTTAACCATCATACCACCTGCTGGTCTCGGTCCCAAGTTTTTAAAAAAATTTTTTGCCATAGGGTGTGTGCTACTCGCTGGAGAAAGGCAGTGAGAAGAAAAGTGAGAAAGCATCCCCAGGGGGAATGGCCATGACAAAATCCTTTATCTTCATTCTCCTCCTGGGATTTTGGGCATGTATACATACGTGCCCAGTGAGTCTAGGACTCAAGCCAAGGTTGGCAATGTTGGGGTCTTGTGCCTTGGCCACTACATCACCTATTATTCCTTCACAGTTCTACTTTTAAGCTATATAGTTTTAATTTTTAAATTCCCTGAACATACACATATTTATACAGCATAGGAGTATGTGGGATTTGCATTTTTTTTTTTTTTAATTTTTTATGGAGCACCTGTGTGTGCCAGACAGAGAAAGTGAGAAAATACTCCCTCAGAGAGGATGGCCATGGTGCAGTGCAGTCTCTTCATTCTCCTCCTGGAATTTTGGGCACACAAGGTCATGCACCTGGCATGTTTTTTGAGCCACTGATTCTGGGTCTCACGCCATGCAGTTGGCCATGTGGAATCTAGTCACTTAACCACCATGCTGGCTTGGGATTTGCATCTTTAATAGTACTTTTTTTTAAAAAAAGAATTATTATTATTTTGTCTATCTACTGCTCTATCTATTTATTTTAATTTGACAAGAGCAAGACAGAGGGGGGCGGTAGGGAAGTGAGAAAGCAGGCCACCAGGTCTGGGACTTGAACCACCGTTAGTCATGTAGGAGTGTAGTGCCTTAACCACTATGCTCCCTGCTGACTCCTTTAATAGTGCCTTGAAATTTTAGGTCTTTGAAATTTCTACGGCTTGTAGTTGAGTTTTTAAATCATAGTGTATTTGAAAATACTTAGGAATATTTAGAATGCTTAAAAAAACAGATAATAATCTTCAGTTGATATTGCCTAAGTGGCACTGTGTATGGAGTGTAAGCAAATTTGTTATTACAAAGCTGCAGGAGTTTATATTTTTTATGAAAATTACCAAGAAATGGTTGGAATTAATTACCTATAAAGTTGAAAATACTTTTCATTGATTTAAGATTTGAGGGAAAGTACGCATTTAATAAAATAATTTTCAAATCAGATTTAACTTAGATATCGGTGGAAACAAGGTAGGTAAAACAAGCTATGTTTCAGAGTAGGTTAAATTAAACACTTTTAAATAATTATTTGGGGTGTTGTTTAGATGCTCAAGGGTAAGAAAGAGTTGTCTGAAGTAACTGAGGAAAATTGGATTTTTGAAAACCTTATTAAATTAACGTAGTATGATGTCTAGAATCTACTCAAGAAAAAGGTCCCTGTGTCCAGTATCATTAAACCCTGCTTTCCATCTGCCTGTTCGTATTCCCAGATAATATAAAACTGTCCACCGTGGCCACTTAAAGGAACTGTTGAAATGCCACTTCAAGGTTCATTCAGCTGTTTTCAGCTCACTGTTGGGAACTGAATGCTAGGGCATCTAGTCTGAAAATAAAAAGACTCTAATGAGTTGGGGGTCTTTATGTGCCTGTATTCTTGGTAGTGATTAACAGTAGGGGGTGTACAGAAGGTCAAAAGCTCTTCTTTTGAGAGGTCAGCAGAACATCCCCATCCGATAAGATTAAACTAATGTGGCTTTTGGTGTTAATATCTAAAACAGCGGGTGCTGTAGTGTGTTTGGGATGGTAGTTGTGGCTTTGAGAGATTATGAAGAAAGGACTGACATGTGAATTCCTTAATGAGAAAAGGTTTAATTCAGGTATGTAACATTTACTTTTCTTTCAAGTAGTTTGAAACTGCTTGAATATTTGTTTCTAAAATATTTTGCTTTAGTTTGTTGTCTATTGAGTTAATTTGTTCTTAAATAATTATATTTTTGTCATTAAGTATTTTTACTTTATTTTTCCTTTTGTGTGGTTTTTGTGTTAAATACTGTTTGAGGTAAATCATTCTGAAAGACAATAATTTAGGTATACAAATACAACTAATATATTTATGTTCATTCTACAGTTTTCTGATTATTTTACTGGATATTTTAATGGACAATACTGGCTTTGGTGGATATTTCTTGTACTTGGTAAGTTTATTTTTAATGCATTGTTTAACTGATTTGCATTTAGTTTAATTTGGATGGTTCCTAAAATTGTAAGATGAAAATTATATTGCAACTTACGTGGAAATAAATTTTCTGCTGTAAAATTCTTATGTCCAAACACTTAAATTAGCTTAGCTTTTCAAATAATTAAACACATATTTCAGCTTTACTTGATTTAAAATTCTGAGGCTATCAGTGTACTGCCTTTGATCATCCAGTAGTTGAATGATAATTTAATGCTATGAAATTAGAAAATTTCATCATGATTAGAAAGGTCATTGTTTTCAGCATTTATCTTGGAAAATGTACAAGCATTCTTTTTTTAATGATCTTAGGAAATTTGGGAGTAGGATAGTTTTGGGTATCTGCCTGTTCTCTTTATTTTGGATCATGGAAACATTCTGTATGCTTTTGAAAGGTGCCCTGTATTAATCATTAATCAGCTAGGCATGTGGAAAGGCTTCATGCCTAATGACCACAGTGCTTCTGTTGAGTTATATTCATATAAGGTGTGTCTTTTTATTAATATTGATGAAGTTTATAGATTTTCAATTTTCATTCCTTAGTGTATTTTTACAGATGCAGATTACATTAATCTTAAAATCATACTATACCTCTAATGAACATTTAATCATGAATGTGCTTTGTTTTTACAAAAAATGTGAGTTTATGAACCTACATTTTTCTAAGAAAATAGTTGCATTAGAAAATAATAGCATTTCAGTAGGTGGCAGTCTTCTCTTTGAGTTTTTATTTAGTCATGCTGTTAGTTCTTTAGAATCTTTTGGGAAACAGATTCTTTGTGGTCAGTTAAAGCTACTGAGTTTTTTCTCTAATAGTGTTAGTGGAATTATTCTAATGTTGTGACTTGATTGAGAGTTACACTCATATAAGGGGTAAGCCAGCTTTATGTTAAATGTGTCTAACTTCCTGAATTTTGTGCTTTTCATTGAGTTTCTTACCAAAAAGTGAAAAAAAAATTAAAAGGTTTATTAATTATTTAAGCATTCTAAGTGAACATTTTAAAAATGTATATTATTAAGAGATTGAAGGAATGTTAGGAAGTAAAATATGGGACAGATTAGAACCCAGAGGACAGTCCCAATTCTCCATCAGAGCCATAATCTAGCATTTTTTTTAAAGGGAATATAAAAATATAATAGAAGATAAAAATGTTGCTCTACTATGTAGTCAGAGGAATGTTGAGTACCTCATAGAATGGTGACAAACAGCTAAGTGATTGGTTTATAAATGTGAATTGGCTTATTTTAGAAAATACCTGAGCAGAGCAAAGTGTATAAACAACAAAAGAAGACATTGCACAAATAATTTGGGTTTAACCATTTTTAAATAATACGTTTTTATTTACATAACAATACCATTTGTCTTTGGTGGTATACGGAAGGACAGGAGGGCAGAATGTGGACATACGGAGTTAAGGTGGTGGAGGTAGTTAGGCCATGGAAAGCAGACAGTATTGGATTTAGCTGGAATTTATACCACTTAAGTTGTTATTTGTATATCTCTTCTATCTTTCTTGTTCAATTTATTATATACATACTTCTTTTTTAAGTGCTTTCATTACTATCTTAAGTTTGGTGCACACATTTAGTTTGGGACTTTATATTTTAAATTCACATACCCTTTTTTTCATAGTGAGGAGAGTTGTACACATACATATTTTCTGTTTTTGCTGCTCCTTGCCATTTCCTGGTTAAAATTCTCTAAGAAAGAATGTAAACTTAAATATTTTGAAGGCTTCTATTAATAATGGCAGTGGTTTTGTAGTTAACTAGTTTTGTTTTATATAAAACTTTGAAGCATTTCACAGGCATTGCTTTTCTGATTATTAGAACTATAATAGAAATGGTAATTATTATAAAATACTGTTTTACAGAGAAAATTGAGATGGATTTAAGATGTATCCCAAATCTCTCAAGAATTCAGAAGGGGAACCAGCAGTTAGCATAATGGCTATGTCGCTGGACTCCCACGTAGTCAACCGCGGTTCGTGTCCCGGACCCGGTGGCTTAAAACTCACGCTGGGCGCGTGTGCGTGCGTGCCCAAGATCCCGAGAGGAGAATGGAGGAGAAGGGATTGTGGCGTGACCATCACCCCTGGGGGGTGATTTCTCGCTTTCTGTCTCTATGTCTCTCTCTGTCTGGCAAGCGCACGCGCCCTACAGTTAAAATCTCTCCAAAAAAAAAAAAAAAAGAATTCAGAAGAATAACTGCCTCTCAAGTCGTCTTTCTTGACTTTTCTTAATTTTAATTGAAAATAGTTATTTAAGAATTAGAACTCATAACTAACAGGGTATATGTAATTCACATTATCTTCAAATACACATTTTACAGATGACAGGCACTTGATATTACTGGACAGGCTTATTGTTTTTTTCTCCTATAGATAGCAACTACATGTAAATATTCTTCCTGAATGTTTTATATAAATAAACATGTCTTAGTTTTGCTCAGTAGTTATATTAACTGAAAAATTAGTATAAAATAGAATTTTTGTGACTTGAATCAGTTTAAATGCATTGACTTCTATTTAAAGAAATAATTTAATAAATGTATATTTTTATGTAATTCTGAGTTTTCATAGTTAGATTTAATATTGGTATATCTAGGCTTAACAAATACTAAGAATGTGAGTGGCAGTAAAATTTTATTATATTTTTTCGTGATGGGAGTTATCATTATAGTGTAGAATACATTATGGAATGAATTGAATCCTGCAGATTAAATTCCATAAGCCAGAAGGATCTTGTTTATTGTATTGTTGTCTATTTAAAATTTATCATGGCCCTTTTCTGTGTAAGAACATAATATATTGGTGTTATTTCAATCTAAAGGACTACTACTTTTCTTCAGAGGATTTGTTAATTATCTAAAAGTCAGAAACATGTCTGAAAGTATGGCAGCCGCTCATAGAACAAGATATTTCTTCTTATTATAGAGGTAAGAAATACGAATATATTAACTGTTTGTTCTCTTTATGTCTTCAAATATACCAGATAAATATTAAATGCTTAACAATGTGTACTCAGGATTTTTACTCAGAGTTAGCATGCTTAATGTATTTTATACTGTTAACAGTATAAAATTTAGTAAGTTGAACTTATTAGTAAGTTGTACACCCTTTTAGCTAACATATACTTTTAATATCAAATTTCACAAATTTTAATTTTTTTTAGTATTTAATGAGTAAACTGAAACTTTAAATCAGACTTTTAAAACTTCCCTTTGAAGATTGACCACAGCACATGTTCAGAGTAACCACCAGCACAAAATTTGAAGGTTTGAAAATTGAAAAGCAAAATATGAGAGTACTTACACAGAAGGGACAGGCATTTTACTTAAACCAATGTGAAATCTACATGAACATCTGATGAAACCACCCCCCAAAACCAAGTCTGATTGCAAAGCAATCTGTCATGCAGTGATTTTAATAATCCAGATTAAGGAATAAAAATTGTGTGAAGAAAACAGGATCAGGTTATTGTTTATTTAATGTGTGTCAAATTGTGTTAGTAATGAAGGCCCCAAGTTGAATAGAAGAAAATATAAAGAAATGAGCAGAGGTTTCCTAGTTATCTAGTAAGTTTCTGGAGGTTGTGTGTATTGTAATTGTATTTATTTATTGTACAGCCAGGAGTTTCTTCATATAAAGAAATCTCATATCTTTACTTTCTTATTTCACAAAGCAAAGTTTTCATAAATGATTTAAATTTTCTATATTTGAATTGCCTAAGCAAAATGTTCTGAATGCAAAACTACATAGTATTTTAAATTTACTATAACTGTTTTTTATGAATAAATGATATGGTTTGTGATTTGGTTGCTTAAATTTTATTTATAACTTACATGAATCATTCATAACTTTATATAATGTACTTATTTCCAAGGAATAGTACAGTGAATACACTTGTGTTTCTGAATCTTTATTTAAAAAAAAAATAGTTTTCTAGAAAATGTGCACACTCACCAGGGAGAAATAGAGAGAGAGGGAAAGTAAGAAAGCACTCCCCAAGGGGGATGGCCACACTGCAGGACCTTCTCCATTTCTCCTTTTGGCATTTTGGGCATACACACATACACACTCAGCGTGTTGTTCAAGTCTCTGGGTCTGGGACTCAAGGCACATAGTCAGAGTCAACTGTGTGGAATCCAGCCACCTTAGCTACCATATGAACAGCTGGTCACCTCAGTCACTTTAAAATATTATTGTGAGAGTTCTATTAAGCCCACCCCAAAGATGTTATATTTTTTATTTAACTAGTAAAATGTTTGCGAACAATGGTATTAAGAGTTTTTTAGAATTAGTGATAAAAGGCAAAGTAATTACTAATTTAAAAGATATTCTGTGAGTAATGATTATAATAATTATTTTGTATGTATTTCGAAGGGTCTAAAATACACTGTAAATATTTTCTAGATGATGGTCTCCTGTAGAAGCTTTACACTTTGGAATGTATTCTGATACCCACACACACACACACACACTGCTTTATGTTCTCTTTATCAGAACATTATATGCTTGATGTTGCACTGCTCTAAGTGGGATTTTATTGTACTGTGACTTTATGAACACAGCCTAATGAATTTTAAACTAATTCTCTCTTTGTCCTAGACTGCATCAACCCAACATTCCTTTCTTATACCAATGTGAAATTTTCAGATCATCTGTACACGTACAACTTTAATAGGATAGAAGACTACTCATAACAGAAGACAAATTAGTGAAGAAAATGTAGAGCTTCAGAATTGAATGGGCAGGGTGGTTTATGTTTAAAAGCCATTTCTGTTCATTCTTTAAATATTTATATTTCATTTGTTTTGCACATTTTCATATGTGCTCATTTAAAAGACTTGCCTATACTTGAAAGAAACCATAAAGTTGTAGCAGTAAAGTCCAATCACATTTGGTTAATCAGTATTTGATATTGAAAGAGTTGAGCGGTAGTCTTCCAGCATGTAAATGCCATTGACTTCTGACCTGACATTTAGTATAATAAAAATAAAATTATTAACCGTGTCAAATGCTTTAGTTTCTGGCTTTTGGATTCATCTAGTAATTCAACACATGAGACATCCTTTGTTACATATAAATTTACTGAAACATGCAACAATGATAATTATTAGAATTTGTCAAGTTTTTGAACATGATATTTGCATTATGATTTAGGAAAACTTTTTCTGTAAATATCCATTCATAAATTCTTCCTGCATTGTTTTCTTAGGAATTGTGTCTAGATATCACTTCATTAATTTTAAATTAAGCGAACTAAATATATATAGAAACTTTGAATGTTACGGATAGAGTTTGTTTTAGGATAAATTTCAAGAAAATGTGGGTATACCAAATGTCCTTTATAATAAAGAACTTTTTAAAAGGGACATACTAGTTTTAGGGATTTTCAGGTGAGAAGCTTGGTTTTAGCATTGCCCATTTTAGAGATTCTTGGAAGGAGAGATGACATAGGATGTTTTATTTATTTAAGAAAACTTTGAAAATTAATTTTCCCAGTAAGATATTTTCATTTGTATTTACCTTTAAAAAGCCAATAAAATTATCTTTCCGTATCATTGTAATGATTTTTTTCTAGCTGTTTAATTTGTTAAGGTTAGTAAATAAAATCTCGTTATATTAATAGCTTCTTGCTTTATGATTGTAGGATTAACTGTGAAAAAAAACTCCTGAATTGAAATACGCAAAATAGTCATCTTCAGGTTATGGAAATGTGTGTATGTGTGTGTATAGAGTGAGTAACCATAATTACTACTGGAATCTGCTTTCATTCATAAGCTACTAAATTTTGCCTCTTGCAGATCACTTTAAGTCTCATTTACTTTTCTTTTGGTTATAACTTTCCTTTTGAATACCAACATTAAAAATGATGGAAATTACTTCATCTTTGAAAATTAAAATCATTTCATACACTTACCTAGAGCCTATAGAATTGCTTATTTATTTTGCACACGAATTACTACTAAAAGGTATATCTTAACTATTCAGGGACATTTTTCCCTTTTTGAAGAAATAAAATTATGCTTTATAACCTTTTTTTGTATTTATCTGTAGTTTCTGATTTTCTTCATTGTCTTTGATAAATAAAACATACCATTTTGTTTTGCCAATTGAGCCTCCTATATTTTGTTTTTTTTTTTTCTCATTTAGTTTACTCTCCTGCATAAATTTTTATTGTCATTTAAACTTCTTGTGTTACACCCTCTAACATAAAACAACATGGAGCAAAAAAACCCAAAGTAATTTAGTTACCTTATTTGGAAATTAATTACAATTAGAGTATACTAATAACACATGTTATGCTAAGTCTCTGTCTTAATTTTCTCTAGACTTACAGTGTATTCCTTTAATAATTTTTAAAATGAAATTAAGTATTGATAAATAATAATTTAAAAATTTTAGGAAGTTCAGTTATCAGACATTAAGTTATTTAATTTTAATTTTAGTTTTTATAGAATTTGTACTTAGTTTTTGAATGTGTATGCATTTTTGATCCAGTATCAGAAACCTTAATTTTTTGTTTTGATTTTTTTTCCTCCTGAACTTTTAAAGGTTCAAGTGGACTTGTGACCTATTCCTTTGTAATTGATACAATTCAGTGTTAGCCTTAAATCTCACTATTTAAGCAGAGAGTCTGAATGTTATTTTTAAAAACTTAACATTCCCTTCCAGATGTATCAAATCCTGCATACTTTCCTTCATTTCCTGTGAGCTTGAACAGCTACTGTTATGTTTTGGGGATACCTGACCACCTTTGCACTCTGTCTTAAAGACTGAATAATCAAACTCCATGTTAGAGTGTGTAAACATTTTTGGATGAATGTGAACTTAGGCTTGGAAATCATTGCAAAATTTATTAGATGATTTCTGTTATGTTTGAATTAGCCAGCTATGGTTAGGATAATTCATTTTCATGTATTTATGCAGGAAACTATTTTAAGGCAAAAATACATTTTTCAATATAGTGTATTCATAATAGATTTTAGAAATTTCAAATTAAAATACAAATCCTATTACACTCAGTTAAAATGAAAATCTCTGCTTAGTAGAGAAAAATACTAATTTCTAGCCTATTATTTTGAATCCATAAGTTGTATTCTATTTAAGACATGCCTTTGAAGTTGTTCATGAATTTTAACTTGTTAAAGCAGTCATCACCAATATTTGCAGTAAAACAGGAAAAGCGGAGAATAACTTAGAATCCCTTAATTTAACATGATTTTTATTCAGCTGGTATGTACTGCTTCAAAAAGCACAAAAGTAATAAGTGAATCTGATAACGCTATTTAACTAAAGTGACATATATCCTGAGTTTGCTCAGAATAGCCCTGGTTATTCTTGTTTTTCTAGCTTAATTAAATAGTGCCTCTTGTTCCCTCTCTCTTAAAAGTGTCCTAATTTGGAGAATAAGTTATATGATCACCTGTGTATAATTGTATGCTGTACTGAGAAGTGACTACTATAACCCCCTGCCCTTTGAGAGAAGGAATATGGGCAAAAGCCAGTTGATGTTACCGCCTTCTCTAGCCAGTCATTTGTCCTGTAGAAGAGGCTTAATATCTTTCTTTCTTTCTTTTTTCTTTTATTCTTTAGTAGAAATTGTATTTGAATGATTCTATCTTATGGTAAATAGTAAACAATGATTTACATTTTAACTGCTGTTAAATGTTATTTTTACTGTTTAATTCTTTGAATAGTCCTATGAAATATTTTTAAAAACCTAATTCTAGATAAAGTTCAACTGTTAGATGATAATGTGTCATTCATTATTATAGGAATGCCCTCACCCATAAATAAAACATGCTGGCATGTATTTCGCTTGTTAATAAAGTTGTGTAGATGTGGAAATGTGAACCTGTGCTATATCCTTTTGAAAGTCAGTTTGAGATTAACAATATATTATCACTACCTTGGCCTGACTAAAATGTTCACTTGGCAGACTTTTTAAGATTTGGAAAGAAAACAGCTATGGCATTGAATTAATTCAGAGTGTACAGTATCATTTAACTTGTCACAGTTATTTGTATATTAAGAGAGATACTGCAGTTTAATTTTTAAAAAAATTTTTAGTATAAGGTGTGTTCACTTTCCAGAGACACAGAGAAGAGAGACAGAAAGCACCTCTCAGGAGGGATGGCTATGCCACAATCCCTTCTCCACCATTCTCCTTTGGGCATGTATGCACACCCTCCTGGTGTATTTTTTTTAGACTACTAGGTCCAGGATTCAAACCCTGCTTTCTGCCATGTGGGATCCAGTCACCTTAACCTCCACACCACCTGCTGGCGCTAATTTTAATTTTCAAATAGGATCTTGTATGGTGATCCTCCTCAGCCTACCTGCTAGGAGTGTACCTTGCCTGGCTCTGTTACACAGGGTCTTTCTCTGTTGCTCAGACCAGCCTTGTGCTCCTGATCTTCCCACCTCAGCCTTCCCTAGTAGCTTAGATCACAGATGCACACAACTACACTGGCCTTTAGATTGGCTTGGGAATTAAGCCCAGGCCTCCTATAGGTCCCAGCTGCAGAGCATGGCATCTTAGCAGTGTCGGCAACCATATTGGACCAGCATCGACTTTTAAAAATAATTTGTTTATACTTTGCAGAAAGATCAATAGTCATCAAATGTTAGGGACATGTGACCTATATGGCAAACAGTTCAAGTCTTAAAGGGGGGAAAAAAGCTTATTTCGTGCATTTTAAAAATTAAAGAGAAAAAATACTTATTTAGAACTCTACATACTTGCTTTTTTACTTTCTTGGTGTTTTTAGCTTAAAATTTCATTTTGGTTTGTTTTGAGAGGTTGAGATACCTCAACCTACCTGATTTTAATGAAAACCATTTGAAAACATTTTCAAATCCAGTAACTAGAAAAGAGATGAGTTACTAATCATTTAGCATGTGAGGTTATAGCAAGCCAAAAATCATACTTTGAGGCCACAGAACCTTGGAGATTTTCCCGTGCCTTTGTGCTTCCAAAGAATCAGTTTGTTACTTTCTCACTCCTTTTGTGTGTATTCGTTATAGTTGGACCAACACCTTACCATCAGTGACAGGGAAGAAGGGACTTAGAGCATAGTGTTTTTCTTCCCTTAGCTTTAGAAGTATAGCGAGAACAGCAGATAAAACAAGTTTTCCTAAAGCTCAGAAGGAATCTGGAGAGCAGCCATTTCCTTTAGAATAGGGAGAGTATGAACTCTACCAAGAGTATGTGTGCATAAATGCCCTGTGGGGAAATACATTTACTGTTCTTTTTCTATCAAGATTAATTTTTCAGCCATCTGAATTCCTACATAGATATTTGGGTTGGCTATGTCATCTATGTGATTTGGCTATAAAATTTCGATTCCCTCTATTCACTCAGAGAGATTACCTAAAGACTCTTAGTTGCTAGCAAGCATTGGTGAACACTTAACATAATAGTTGGTGACGGATAAGTGTGAAGTGTCACTTTCTAAATCAGGATTTTTAAAATGATGTTCAGACCATGGAAAACAAAGCATTGGTTTGTTGAGAGGAGCTTTTCCATGATACCTGAGTCCTGTATTTCCCTAATCCTATGGAATCTCCAGGGATTCTGGTAGGACCTTTTTCCAGAGCAGTGGTTGTTAGTCAGTGTGGTACATCACAATCGACTGGAAATTTTTGAGAAATGAACACTCCAGCCTCAATTTCCAGAAGTTTCAGTGCAATAAATCTACTCCAGTGACAATTGATTTCCTTCCTATAAGAGGTGCTGGGATTTTCTTCTAGTGGTTCTGGTGATTTTGTTTCTCATTGTTATGATTTCTGTATATACAGCTCCTTGTCTGCATGTGACAGAAAATTTAAAACTAAAATGTCAGGACCAACATATCAGTAATACTTTCAGGGAGAAGAAAAGGCATGTACCATCAGATCTTAAAGTGTTAATGAGCTTCTCTTGAGTGTGCTTTATGCTCCCTCAATGAGTGTCCTTTTGGTTTTAATGCCTTACTATACACACCCACTCACACCCACACACACGATTCTAGGGCTTATTGCTGACATGCCCACAGCTCTGCAGGGCTAGGTCACCAGGGCTGTGTGGAAGCCCTGGGACAGAATGGAACTGCTTATGCTGGGCTGCCAGTTATTTTTTCCATAATATTGTAAAACAAGCACATTAGATTACTTTCACATAGTTGACTTTTCTTGCCTCAACACATACTTCTTTCTACTGGCAACTTTTTTCCATCCTTGAGGAGCCTGTGGATTATCAAGAGGTAGCTTTGTGTAACAGAAAGAATAGATTTTTTTTTTTTTTTGAGAGATTTTCACTGTAGGGCGCGTGCGCTCGCCAGACAGACAGAGAGAGACATAGAGACAGAAAGCGAGAAATCACCCCCCAGGGGGGATGGTCACGCCGCAATCCCTTCTCCTCCGTTCTCCTCTCGGGATCTTGGGCACGCACGCACACGCGCCCGGCGTGAGTTCTAAGCCACCGGGTCTGGGACACGAACCGCGGTCGACTACGTGGGAGTCCAGCGACATAGCCATTACGCTAACTGCTGGCTCCCAGAAAGAATAGATTTTGAGCCGGATTAACTTTAAAGTCAGATAGTAGCTTTCATACAAGATGGCAACTTTGTTTTCTTGAAGCCTCAGTTTCTTTACCTGTTTATTGGGAAGCATAATATTTATTTGAGGATTAGATGGCATTAGATGTCAAGGTAAAAGCTATTACTATTAAATTAGATTGATATTTGAGTTTCCTTATGAGGTCAGCCGGTAGCCTTAGCAGATGCCTCTGGGACTTGAAATAAACCCTTACCTGATGTGGACATTGTAGAGGATGATTAGAACACAATTGTGTTAACCTGGTGTTCCTTATATCATCTCTACTGTCAGTGGATTAAAGCAAAAGTTGCCTAGATCACATTTGGTTTTAAGGGAGGGATGCAAAGGAGGAGAGAATTGTCAGTTTGCCAAACTATAACATATTCCAGCTGGCCGAGGGGAAGCTCACACACCTCTGTAAAGGCAGAAGCTTAAGGTGCAGCAGGATAGTTTTTCATAGTTTGTGAATTTGTGAGACGTTACTCTATAACTGGTAAATCATTTCTTTTTCTTGGGAAGCCAGTACACCAAAATCCTGATTGGAGAGTGATGAGGGGAAAAGTTTGTGGGCAGGTTGTTTCTGATTCTAGAACTTTTAATTTTGCTAGCTTTGTCCTATACTTGTGGGTTAACCTTGAATTTGTTCTTAAAGATTTCTTACTTCAAAAGAGAAATACTTAGATTAGAGTTAATTCCCTAGCCTCTGTCCTGGTGATAATTGGGATCATTTAATTATTTTTGAGTGCTTATTTATAGTTCTTAAAGGGATGATGCTGTTACCTCCACACACATCTGTCCCATAGCCTAGTCCTCTTCATGTCTTCTAAAAGCACTTAAACACCATCTCTTCTGGGAAGTCATTTTCTCATCCTCTTACTCTAATTTAGATCCTTTTGGTTCCTATAACCCTATGTATTCTTTCTATCAAAAGACTTACGAGATTTTATTATGACTACTGACTTGGTGCTGGGCACCTGAATGAGCTTTGTGTCCCTCCCAGCATCAGGCACAAGGCTCCCCAACACCTAACATTTACTGAAGGAGGTGGATGTTAATGCTAGGTTCTGTGTGTGTACTGAGAGACAAAAGTGCTTTCTGGCCTATAACTCAGAGTCTAATGGAGGAAGATTTGTGAACCGGAAGATGTTCTAACGTAGGAATAAAAATCAAAGGTCAGAGCAATTGAGCTCTGGAACAAACTGAGAGTTTCATTTCAGAGGTATCTTTAGAACTAGATCTTAAGGAATAAACAAAAATGTGTGGTATATTTAAACATTTCATGAAGATTTTTATATTTTGCCATTTCTTCCTTTGAGGCTCTGTCTTCCTTGATTCTCTTCAGAAGGAAGCAATTGTCTTTTCAGTTCTCATTACACTTCATTGGACCCTCTGTTAGGCCTCTGTCTACTGGGTGTCGCAGTAATTGCGTTCATGCCTCGTCACTCCTACTTATGGTCAGGATCCGTATTCGATGTACCTCCATGGCCTCCAGTATGCCTAGCGCATGGTAAGTAGCCTGATCAGAGCAAGTTCAAGGATTTTCATATGTCATAGTGAGCCAGTCAGTTTACCATTGCAGATATTGCTAATTTCAGACACCAGAAATGGTATAAGCGTCCTCTTTCCCAAATACATTGATACAAGTATATAGAATAAACTAGGAGTGTCCTTTTCACATAGCTCCCAACCCATCTCCCTCTCCAGAAGTAACACTGTTAACAGTTTATTACATACTCTTACAGACTTCTTCCATAATAACTATTTAACTAGGATAATCTTGTGTTCTATGATGTCAACATAACTTCTAGCCTCATACAAAGGTGGGAGGATCCCCAGGTACAATGTCTGAAAAACTACCTTCTCCTTTGTATTCCAGGAGACAACTCTTAGGGAAGAGTAGTATTTCTTTTTTTTTTTTTTTCCATAAAGTTTATTTCTACTGAGAAATCAAGACTTATTTCCTTGGTCCTTTAGTCTCTAGATGAAGAGTGATTTGGGGTTTCAGTTCCTTTGGGAACCACACTGATCTGATATTTGCAACATTTAAATAAACTATGGTCTTCCTTTAACTGTGTGTGGTGAGAAGTTCTCTTGAATCAGTTCATTAAGTACAAAAGAGCCCGGGTTCACAAGAAAATCTGGCCTGAGTAGGTTGAGAGAAGACCAAAATTATTCTGGGTTTTAAATGAATTCCTTTTGCTTCAGGATTAAAGTTGTGTCTCAAGATGTAACATTCACTGCTTTTTGTTATATCTACAAACATTGAGAACCCCTCTGTATTGGGGTGAGTCTGAAGTCCTGAGAACCAGAGGAGCCAATGGTGTAACTCCCAGTCCAGGTCAGAAGGCGAGGCTAAGAGGCAAGGGCAGAAAGGAACTGATGAAGAACCAGGATTTCCAGTGTCCCAGGGCAGGAGAGGATGTGGGTCCCAGCTCAAGAAAGTAGAATCCACCCTTTTTTAAATTCATGCCCTCAATAGATTTTGTGATACCCATGGACAGTGATGAGGGCAGATCTTGACTCAACCTGCTGATTCAAATGCTACTCTCTTATGGAAACACCTTCAACAGACACATCCAGAAATGTTTCAGAAGCTCTCTGAACATCCTTTTGTGTCAGTTAATACAAAATTAACCACCACACCCTTCTTTCCTCTGCCCCAAGTCTTGCTGCCTGAGCTCAAGTATGACGTCTAGAGCTGAAGCAGGACCCAGGTCCCAGCTGAGTTCTGTGCACTCGGTGCTGACACACTGGATTGCTGTTAACATGTCTGCAGTCAGTAGCACCTGCTGTGGCAAAGTGAGTTGGTCACAATGATGTGGAAAATCTTGGATTTAGTTTTTTAAAGGCGTTTACAGGGTTCCTCTTTGCCTGGAATTTACAGGAAGGAGAGCTGCTCAGACTATTAGAGGTCCCCAATGTGCGAAAGAGTCTCAAGTCTTAGCTACCCACAGGGGTTACTGACCATCCAGGCTCCATGGCTGCTTTATTGTTTTTATTGTGGGTCAGCTCAGCTATAGGGGCAGTGTGGAAGTAGTGGGTTTGTATCTGCTTGACTCTCACCTCTTCCTACTCTGTATTCTTCAATTTTTGAATTCTACAAAGTGAATTGTTTCAAAAGATCGGCTTAGTGAAAATGTCAGTAGCCACAGTTCAACAGCTACCTAAAGATTGTTCAATGTTGGGACCAGCAGTTAGCGTAATGGCTGTGTCACTGGACTCCCATGTAGTCGATCGTGGTTCGCGTCCTGGACCTGGTGGCTTAAAACTCACATTGGGCGCGTGTGCGTGCGTGCCCAAGATCCTGAGAGGAGAACAGAGGAGAAGGGATTGCGGCGAGACCATCTCCCCCCGGGGCGGGGGTGATTTCTCACTTTCTGTCTCTCTCTCTGTCTGGTGAGCGCACACACCCTATAGCGAAAACCTCTCCAAAAAAAAAAAAGAAAACAAAAGATTATTCAATGTTTCCCACACTGACCACCAACAAAACTTTGCCAAGGGATTCAGGTACCATTTTCACGTACTTGTTTAAGAAACAAAACCAAAAGAAGGGGATGGCCAGGTGAACTAAAAACTCTCTTTTACAGTGATCCAGTTTTTATTTTCAGAATTGAAACCAGGTCATATTCTACTTTAGGGCCATGGGAAGCTCTGGGTAAAGACCCTGCTGCTGAGATAGGCCCAGAGGACTCCCTCCCATCTCCCTTCTGCCTGTCCCGAGTACTGCCTGTTGGGTCTAGTGCAGGAACAATGACTCTTAGAATGATCCGTTGTCACACCAGCAACGCCTGCACAGGTACTTCCCTATAGTGTGTCTGCACTGATTACCATGACTTTCTATGCGGTTCACCCTCCCTTTAATATTAGAAAAATATATTTTCCGTGGGGCCAGCAGGTGGCATGGTGGTTAATGTGTTGGACTCCCACATGGCCAACTGTGGTTTGAATCCCACATGAAATGACTTAAAATCATGCCGGGTGTGTGTGCATGTATGCCCCAAATCCTGAGAGGAGACTGGAGGAGAAGGGATTGCAGCATGGCCAGCCTCCTGGGGGATGGTTTCTCACTTACCCTCTCTCTGTCTCAGTTTCTCTCTGGAGAGAGCACATGCCCTATGTCAAAAATCCTTTCCATCCCAAGCTCCTCCTTAACCTAAGTGATTTTTGCTCAGACAAGAGTTAAGGGAAATGTAATGAAGTTGTAGAGAGATAATCTCTCTTGCCTGTAAAGGTTCAGATTCTAAAACTGATTTTTCTCTTGACTCTGCATAGAACATAGGGGTAATGTAAAAATGTCTGGAACTATTGGGTCATCAGAAAACATGATGTATTGTTCTATTTTTCTATGCAAAAATGCATCATGACTTTTCAGACAACCCAATATTTTACACCTATTTATAAGTAACAATTACCTCTTCTCTTTTATTTTTTTCTTTTTCTTACTTCCCTTGCTTACTGCCCTGTCTTCCTTTTCTCCTCCTCCCTCTCTCATCATTTTCTTAGTAACATTAACCTAGTTTATCGTTGTCTGAAGTCAGGAATGAAGACCAAGTGTAAAAATTCTGTAAGAGAATAGGAAGAGAAATTACTTGTAATGTGAGTGTATTCACTTCAACCATTTATATACATGGCAAATTTCTGGGTTCTAAAATTCCAGGAAAATATTTCTCATTAATGCCAATGTCTTATGTGTCTGTAGAGGTTTTTTTTTTTTTTTTTTTTTTTTTTAAAGGTTTAATGTACTTTTGGTGAGTAGGGGGTTGGGGAGTTCCTTCTCCACTTTTGATGTTTCTTCCATGTGGAGAGAATATAATTAGTGTAACTCCTGACCTCCCTTCACCTCTTTATTAGCTCTTTCCCAGGGGAGTCATTTATTTGATGGGTAAATTTGAAATGTAAATACCTGGGTATGCTCCGCTCAGCTTCTATTCTCCCTCCTGGGGGCTCACAGTTCTTAGGAGTTCCAGTTGTGCTCTGTTCTTCAGAGCAGGCTCTGCTCTGCCCCTGCCCAGGAAAGCCAGCCAGTCTAGCACGGCCCAGCTCGGGTACCAGAGTGCCCAGTTCTGGAGTTCATTTAGCTAAGTTTTTTCCTGCAGTCCAGTTTTATTTAGTATTTTGGTTCTCCACATGCCACTGTGTTGTTGCATTACTGATTTCGGCAAATCTCTGGTGGAAAGAAAAGTGCCCTGTTGAGATCCTCAGAGACTCACAGTGTACATCCCGTTAGATCTGCTGTTGACTTGAAGTCCTATTAGCTACCTTTGATACAAACGACTTAAATGCAAGACTATCCAGACTCTCACAGTTCAGGTGTTTAAAGGAGTTTTCTTTTTTCAAGATCTTCAAACAGACCTGTTTATCTTGTAAGTAGAAGGCATAGAATAAAATCAAGGAGTTATCTTTTCAAAAATAGCTCACTGTTCCCTCTAATTTAATAACTGCAACCATTTCTTGGTTGTGTGATTTCTGCACAGTCATCTGGGTTAGGATGCCCAATAGTGTATTCCACAGTGTCATTTATAGGCTTTTGTTCTTTAGACCAGACATGCACTGACAGGTCCTTGTTGCTGGCTGTAACATGACTTCCATCCTAGTGAAGCAGGAGGAGATTCAAATTAGTATCTGTTTCTTCTTAGCTTCCACATTTGTCTATTTGTACCCTCTTTTATAATGATGTTTTGCTTTCTAACATTTACTTTGGTTATAATATCTTGGCTGTCTTTGTTGATTACCTGAAGGCAACGCTTGCCCAGTTATATCCCCTTTTGATCTTTGAATTCTCATAAACTATACATTATTTCCCCAAATTCAACTAGTATGTTGAACAACAGAAAATGAGCAAAGGAAGATAGAAGGAAGTTAGGAGGGAAAGTAGAAAGAAAGGAGGCAGTATGTAGAAATAAGGCAATTTGTGGCAATAGTTTAGGTTGATGAGTAACCCTCTGGCAGACATCCTGAGAAATAGGCTCTGTGTGGAGATTTGTAACAGCAGGACCAAAGGCCCATGCTCATCCACTGTCCTCCTTAGAGATCTGTGCAGATGTGGTGAAAACTTTGCAAAGACTGAAAACCTACTCAAGCAAGTTATTAGAAGAATAAAGGAACTTCTGAGTCATAAAAACCAAGGGCAGGGCAGGAAGCTTGTATGTACAAGGACCTGGAACTAGCAACTGAATAGTGGTTAGGAGCCAAGTTGGAGACACATTGACATAAACTCTCTGAAACTCTGTAGTTTCTTGTCTCCTCTGTTCTCTGGAGGTCTGCTTTATTCTTTTTTCTCTACAGATCAGGTTCTTCACTTTATTCTCTTTGTACCTGACTCATCATAGCTATCTCAATGCTTAACCTGACTTTATGAGCTTGATGGAAGCTAACTTACGATGTTCTTCTGGGTCTCAACTTCAAACTCACAGGAGAGACACTATCGTGCCTGCCTTCCAAGCAACCCCATCCTCACCCCACCCTACAACTCCATGGACCAGTGGTCCTCATCCATAGTGTCACCTGGCACTGGAAAAAGAGCAAGATCATATTTGCTTTTGACTGGAGCCATGGTAAGGATATGTTCTTGTGTAGAAATGGGCAGAAAGTTATTGACATATTCAATTCACTGTGTGCCCTTTATCCCACTTGGGGTAAGCTGTCACATATCTGGTCACAACTGATTTGAAATAAAAATATTTGAGCTTGAATTTAAATGGAGTTTGAGACTAACCTGTGGTTCTCTCAATGGTACAGTTGCTTCAGGTTTTATTCTAGGTAAATGACTGGTTAAAAGTTTTTGACTGAGAATTTCTACTTTCTTTTTTAAACATTTAATTACTGTATCTCTTTACAGCCTACAAAATGGACTTGCGTATACTGTGCATTAGTCCAGTCAAATATATTACCACATGCATTATCAACAGATAATTTTCCATTTTTGTGTCCATTAAATGTTTTGCTTTTTTTCTTATTGATTCCATCCCTCCCACCCTCCATTGTCCACCCTTTTCCCACGCTGTTTCTAGTATCCTTAGTTGCTCTTCCTGCTTTTATATCTTCTAATCTTTTACGTTCTGCCCTAGAGTACAGACATTCAGTATACATGAAGTGGCGACATACAATGCTTCTCTTTCATAGTCTGATTTGCTTCACTTAGCATTAAATCTTCCATATTGATCCAGAGACGTTTTTCTTCTAGTAAAATGGAGTAGACATACTTTTCTTATTTCCCAATTAAGAACAACTAAAACTCCGGGGCATTGTGTGTAAAATGAACGTCTGAAAATACCAAAAGTTGGCAAGAAGGTGGCAGACTAGTTGGGTACACTGGGATCAGAGGAACAACATGGAGGTGAGTTCCTGAGTTCTCTTTTAGAACTTTTTTGAGAACCTCTTTTGAGCACAGACACAAAAAAGCTTCCAGCAAAATTCTGATCTCTATATGATAAAAAAAAAAAAAAAAAAAAAAAAAAAAGGGATAGACCAGTTAGACAGAAATGTTTGGACAGTAACCACTCTACTGCAGCCAAACACTGCAGAAATAAACTGGTTGCACCCCCACCTTCACCAACAAGGTGGAAGCCTAGACTCACATGCCTGCCAGTCTGATCTGAGGCACCCCTCCTCCTCAACCTGGCTGACAAGGCCAAGAAGGAATCTCAATCAGAGGAAGCCTTCTAAGAAATCAGGAATTGGCTACTGCCCTGTATCAAGGCCATGTCTTCTGTGTCAGTGGAGACTGAGCAGGTAGCTAAAATGCTTGTTTCTCCCTGGCTGTAATGAGAAGTGCCCTTCCTCATACATTAGCATCGGCCAAGTTGGGAACAGGGATTTCTATTTCCTTTTGGCAGTAACTGAAGCATTAATTTCCTTCCTTTGCTAAAAAAGACTGACCAAAACAGAAGATTTAAATAAGATCTAGGATCTCATAAGATGAAATGTCCAGATTTCATAGGACCAGCAGATGGATAATGATTACGCTGCTAGACTCTCACGTAGTCGATCGTGGTTCAAGTCCAGACCTGGTAGCTTAAAATTCATGCCAGGTGTGTATGTACACAAAATCCCCAGAGGAGAATGGAGGAGAAGGGATTGTGGTGTGGCCATCCTCCCAGGGGGTAATCTCTTCCTTTCTGTCTGTTTTTCTCTCTCTCCAGTGAGTGCACGTGCCTTATAGTAAAGATCTCTCTCTCTCTCAAAAAAAAAAAAAGAAAGATGAAATGTCCAGATTTCATTAAAATAAGAGAGAGAGAGGGAGAGAGAAATTGCAGACTGGCCACGTGGCTGCAAGTATAGCACATCACTGTGCAGTACCGGAGCCTTGTGGAAGGGATCTGGGTTAGGCTCTGGGGCAACCTGACATGCTGGGCCTTCCTGTGAGTGTGTGAGTGTACCTGGGTCCTGGCTAGTTGGAAGAATTGTGGCATGGAGAGACCTTATTGAGGGTACTGTCTCTCCTCACAGACATGAAATAAATAAACTTAAAAAAAAGTACTCATCACAACAAGGATTTCAGTTGTGCAGTTAATAAAGATCTAACCTGGGGGAAAAAATCAAGACATGCCCATGTGACTGTTACAGTATTTACTATTGTAAGTGACTTAGATTGGAGAAAAAATACAGATGATTACAATCACGTCTTACTTCTTTCCTTTTGCTTTTAAAACTGTGCCAGAAGACATATGTGCTCTCCAGAGAGAGAGAGAAAATCGAGAAAACACTCATCATAGGGAACAGCCTTACCCTTATCCGATTTCAGGCATACACACGCACACACACACACATGCACATGCACATGCACACATGCCCAGTGAGTATCTTACACTGCCAGGTTAGGGACTGAAACCATGCTTTCTGCCATATGGGATCTAGCCACCTTACCCACTATGCCACAGGCTGGCCCCCTTATTATATCCATGTCCTTTTTAAAAAGGAATTATTTATTCATTTATTTATTTTATTTTGACCAGAGAGGCCCACACATGAGGGGAGAGAGAGAGAGAGAGAGAGAGAGAGAGAGAGGGAGGAGAGAGAGAGAAAGAGAAAGCAAAGAAAGAGAGGGAGGAGGGAGAGAAAGTGATGTGGGTCCGGGATTCAAACTGTGGTTGGCCATGTAGGAGTGTCCAGTGCCTTAACAACCACGCCACCTTCTGGTCCCCCCCTTGTCTTTTAAGAGTGTTACTAGAGAGAAATCAAGCCTTAGAGTGGTACACCCTGACAGATGCCATACTAAACATACAAAAGATAAAGTCCCATGACAAAAGCATGTAAAGAGAATGAAACGAAAGGAACAAGAATATCAAGAGAACCATAAAGTAGCAGTCTGAGTTATAAGCCTACTAACAATCCAGATGTATAATTGGACCTGGATATCTCAGCAGTTTTCTGGAAAGACCAGGAAAACAAAGCTAGCAAGACTCTCAGAGATAGGAATATTTTTAGCCTCTTAATAGTAGAGCAGATTTTTGTTTTCCTGAGTAGATATACCATCTATTATTTGTTCATATCAGTAAAAAATAAAAATACCTTAAGAAATCTTAAGCATTCCCATCTCTAGTGTTTATTGTGGATGATTACTCCATAGATTTTTGGGTTAATTTAAAAAATTTTTAAAGTAGAAAAGATGAGCCAGCAGGTGGCATGGTGGTTGAGGCACTGGACATTCCCACATGACTGACCAAGGTTTGAGTCCCTGGCCTTGTGGCTTGCTTTCTCACTTTCCCTCTCTCTCTCTCTGGTCAAATTAAAATAAATGAATGAATAAATAAGATTAAAAGAAAAAGAAAAGATTGGACCAGCCAGTGGCATAGAGATTAAGGTGGCTGGATCCCACTTGTCAGCTGTCTGGTCTGAGTCCCAACTTGGTGGCTTGAAAAACATGCCAGGTGTATGTGTGTGTGCATCTGTGCCCAAAATCTCTAGAGGAAACTGGAAGAGAAGGGATTGCGGTGTGGCCATTCCCTTGGAAGGTAATTTTTCATTCCCTCCCTCCAAGCAAGCACACAATGCCCTGTAGCAAACTGGAAAGAAAAATAAAAAGAAAGATAACATTTGTAAATAAAGAAAAAAATACTGCTTATTCCTTAAATAATTTTGTACCACCTCCCAGTTCCTCCTCCAGATCTAGTTTTCTTTAGCATTCACATTTCTGTGAAAGGGGTATGTGGAATGGTTGACTTGTTTAGTGGTGTAATCAAGTTGTTCTCTTCATTCCGGAGAAGACGAAGAGTGAAAGATTGGGTGTATTTACTTAACGGTAAGTAATAGCTGAATGCCAATTAAGTGGCCACGTGGGTATCTGAAGGAAAACGGCTTATTTCAGGGCTTGTGTTCTGCTCGCTGCTAATGCCCACCCAGAATGCTCTATAAAAACGCCCCAGTTGTTCTCTTCAGAATCAGTCTTCCTGAATTCACCATATAAACGTTTAATGAGTGACCTATTTGCAAAACTCCCAGACTGGTAAATACAACTTGGTAGAGAACTTTGATGCCCTTTTTTCTTGTAACTTCCTTTTCTTTGTATTTTCCCCTGTTAAATCTTAGCAAGGTGGAAATCTGTCTCTCTGTCTCTCACACACATCTCATGTACACACAGAGATTTATTAATCAAAAAAGAATTTAAAAAGTAAAAAAAAAACCAGCATTTACAACAGCCATCTGCAGCATTTCTATACTGATCTTGGAGTGAAAAAAACTGAAAACATTAAAAACAAATATCTCCCTTTAGCCTATATGTAAGTTTTAAACATAAATTGTAGAAGTAAGGATAAAATGACATATATTGATATTTGGAAACATAGGGAGAAGGAATTAGAGTTTCTTATATTTTTATTTAAAGTAACTAGACTTCATTTATGACTGCCATTTTTAAAGATAATTTTTTTTTGAGAGGTTTTTTGTTATAGGGCACATATGCTCACCAGAAAGACAGAGAGAGACAGAGAGACAGAAAATGAGAAATCGCCCCCCCAGGGGGGCCGGCCACTCTGCAATCCCTTCTCCTTTATTCTCCTCTTGGGATCTTGGGCATGCACGCACACGCGCCTGGCGTGAGTTTAAGCCACTGGGTCTGGGACTCAAACTACAGTTGACTACACGGGAGTCAACAACATAGCCATTATGTCAACTGCTGGTCCTTAAAGATAATTTTTAAAAAATTACTTTATTTAACTTAATTTTATTTATATTTAAATTTGGCCAGGGCGCTGGGAGGGAGAGAAAGCAAGCCACCAGGTCAGGGACTTGAACCGTGGTTGATCATATTGGAGTCCAGCAACATAACCATCCCACCATCTGCTGGTCCCCATTTTTAAAGATAATTTCACAGACAGAAAAGAATATTTACTGTTGACACAAAGCAGTCACTTAACCCTTAGTGTTACTTCCTTCTATTGTTCATTTTGTCTTTCCTTTGGAATTTACGTACAAAGTCAAAATCTGGATGAATGAGGTCTAAAGTATAAAAAAAGTATTGATCTATACTTAGGGGTTAGCCATTACTGTACCTGTCTTCCCATGTAGATATTTATGAGAAAAAGTAAAATAAAAATAGGGTAGTGTTCCTTTTTGTTATAGTTCTTTGGATGCTTTTCAAATATTGAAACCTCCAACAATGTAAACAATGCACTTATGGTTTGTCGTTAAAAAGCTGTAATGTAGGCCTATGGCTGGCATGGTGGACAAGGCCTCTGGATCTCACATGGCTGGCTATGTGGTTTGAGTACCTAGCATAGTGGCTTGGAAAACACGTGGGGTGCATGTGCTTTTGTGTCCAAAACCCCAAAAGAAGAAGTGGAAGAGAAGGAATTGTGGCTTGGCCATGCCCCCTGGAGTGGGGGGAGTACTTTCTCACTTTCTCCCTCTCTGCCTTGTCCCAGTGAGTGCATATGCCCTGTAGTCAAAACAATTTGAAAGACAACCAATTTTCAGAGTAACACTGATGTGCTCCTATTATTAATTTTTTTCTCTTATTAAAAAATTATTTAATTTTATTGATTATTATTAGTAGTAGTTTTTAATTTGACCAGAGAGACACAGAGAGAGAGCGAGAGAGAGAGAGAGAGAAACAGAGGGAAAGTGAGAAAGAAAGCTGCTAGGTCCCAGACTCGAACTGTGGTCAGCCATGTGAGAGTCCAGCACCTTAACCACTATACAACCTGCCGGCCCCCATAATTAAATCTTTTCAGTTGTCTTTTAAAAAATTTCCAGCAAAATGTAACATTATTTTAAAAATTTTCAAAAGAAAAAAGAAATAATTTATAATCCCATTATGTTGATACAATTTTCATTTTGGCCTAGTCCTTCTAGATCTTGACCATATGCACAGCTATTGTTATTTTTATGGCAGACTTGCATTCTTTTTTTCCTTAACAGTGTTTTATCCTAAATTTTACATTTTTATAATTGGCATTATTATCATATATAATAGTTTTTAACATTCTCATTTAGGGGAATTCATCACATGGAAAAAATTTAACAGAAGAAAAAAATACTCTATAAAGATGTTCATGGCAGCCTTCTATGTGAAAATAAAATAATGAATACAATCATTCTTCAGCCCTGGAAAATCACGGCCTATAAACTGGCCGAACTATGTCATCGGTGCTCTCAACAGTAACCCAAATAATGAAGATTCTAATCATAAGCTTTGGTCAGTTTAAGGGGCTCTAACAATCATGCCAAGTTTCACAGTAGGTTGAGTCATCTTTCAGTGCTGTCTCCCGTGTCATGACGCTCACAAAAAACCTCACTTGACAGAATAAGAGAAGACTAAGGAGTGAGTACAGGAATCCCAAGAATGGCCCTACCATTCTTTGATATTTAGAACAAAACAAAATCGAAGCAAACACCCACATCTGTTAGTGCTACAAACAAAGATGAGTTGACAAGTTGTAGACATCATTCTTTCTCATCAAGTTTTTCTGTAAGGAAGGACTAACATGCTGAACTGGCTTAAATTACCTGGCTCTGGAAACCAGAATAGGAGAATGTAGCCTGGTAGGTAAAGAAATGACAAGGAAGTGGATTAAGCCACTTAAAAGTGCTGAATGCTGGCAGCTTGGATGGGGATAGTCTAATACAGATTAAAATGTTCAGTTACTTGGCCAGCCCCATGGCCTGGAGGTTATGGGCTCCACATGACTGACTGTGCAATTCAAATCCTGGCCTTGGTGGCTAGGAAAACATGCTGGGCATGTGTGTGCATGCCCAAAGATTCTGACAGGGTGGAGAAATAGAGAAGGAATTGTGGTGTAACCATTCCCCCATTGGTGGTACTTTCTGCCTTTCTCTTTCTATTTCTGGTGAGGGCATGCATTTGGCAAATCAAAAAAAAAAAAAATGAATTTTTCAGTTTCTTGTAATAAGCATAAACTACAACTGTTTTTCAATAGGGAGAGCTGAGCTTCTTACTGATGGCCAGGACATTTTTGCAGTTGTGATCTGTGTCCTTATAAATAAGGCCTGTAAACTGACTGGACAATATCAAGCCGGTCAAATGGAGACTTTGGGAGATTGTTGGATATAGCTGTCCCACTGGAAACATGTTTAAGAAATGTTTTAATCAGTTTTATTACCTGTAACTAAAGGCCCTTAAAATAAGTCAAAATAAAACCTCCAAATAAAGAGAGATCGGAGTGTTCATGAATAGGTTTTCTGTTCATTGAAATATTACTTTTTAAAGAATTTATTCACTTCTTTCTTTCATGAGTGACAGAAAATGAAAGGGCATCCCATCAACAGGGCTCCAGTGCTATGATCCACCCCCAGCTGTGGGCAGCCCTAGAATGTGGGCAAGTCTATGCTTGGTGTACTTAAGGTTGGCAGATTGAGCTAGGAACCTTCCAATGTGAGATTGCCTCTTAGAACATCATGTCTCATTATTAATAAATGTCCCATTTTATTTATTTATAGTAAGTTAAAGGGAACTGCCTTATGCTTTTAATGCTTTGCTTTTGAACAAAATAGAAAAATTAATTGCAAACTTTTCTTTAGTGCAATAATTATGTGTGTTTGTGTGTATTTTGCACACCTGATTTTACAGCCTACAGAGTCAATGTCTGCACATAGTTATTAACATAAGAACCAGTCAACTATATCAGAACCATGTACATTCAAATAAAATGAAGTATCTTAGAATATTTACATATAGAATTTCAAATATCAATGTTTTGTAGGGAAGGTTTTTGCATTATAGATTATTTCCATCAAGGTTCAGTACATTTGGAAGAAGTTTCCACTCTTAACTTCAACAGTGTTCTTATGAAACAAATGTTAGCACAATTGTAGTAATTTCTTTCTCTTGGGAAAAATAATGACATAAAACTAAGTTTAAATGAGGACTTTGATGTAGAGGAGCCAATAGGTTAGAACTGTACTTTATCCAACTTAGTGTGAAAATGTATATTTCAAATATTGGGTCCTGTTATGCTGAATGTTTCTTTGGGAATGACTTTTTCCCTAAATCATGAGAGTGCTGTTTCAGCTGTTATGTTTCCACAGTATCCTGGTCATAGCTAATTGGTCCAAATATGGACATCTGACCCAAGTTAAGCCAATCTGATTCTCTTTTCAAGAAATTTAAACTTAACACACACAGAGGGTAGGAGTTTTGGTAGCTGGAACTCTGTGTGGGAAGAAAAGAAAGAACTCAACATGGAAACATTCTCAGTGGAGTCTTAAAAACTTAGTTTTTCAAGCACATGAAGTGCTACTCAAAAATCTTTTCATTATTTTCAATTAAGTTAACTAGATTGGTTTTGGTAATTAAAATGGAAAGAGTCTCAACTTATTCTTCTTGCAATAATCTCTCTCTTATTGAAAATAAATACATTTATTTTAGGCAAAAAGGCCCTACTACAATGTTCTGGCTGAAATCAGAAAATTTACATGGGTCTGCTTGCCTCTGTTTTCCCTGACAATATACAAGGCTTTTCACATCCCACTTCAAAAATATACAGAAGACACACAATATGAAGTGTTCTTTATGAAATCAGCAAACAGAAGTTGTTGGGAAAGCTTTTTATGAGGTAGCCCTAGTGCCTACATTTTTTTTTTAAGATTTAAAATAAAAGCATTTAAAACCTTATTTAGAGAATATTCATATCTGCAGATGTGTTTTCTCATTAGAGAATGTTAGAGTGGCTTGAAAGTGACATTAAAATGCCAGGTGCTCTTTTATGACTTATTCCTGCCAATTCTATAAAATATTATTACAAAAATAATAAAGGGATTTGGAGAAACCTCAGTGTTCAGCACATCCTCCTGTGTAATGTGCTTTTTTGGATCCCTGTTCTGTCCCTGGGAGTGATTCATCTGGAATGAGTGGCCCAATGCCCATTGGAGGAAACCCCCTCATCCCAGCCAACCCAATTACTTTTGTTCTTACTTGTATTCATGATGATGTGTGTGCATGCATGTGTGAGGGTAAGAGAGAGAGAAGTGAGAGTGAGCGAGAGATGAGCACTCTTCACTGGTGGTCCCCTTCCAGATCTTGGTCAGTTGGATCTTGGGCATTCTCATGCATGCCGAATGTGCTTCCTAACTGACCTGGCTGGGGATTCAAACCATGGTCATCATGTGGGCTCTGGCTTCTCTTGAGCAGTGCATTACTTCTGGACCACAGAGCTAGCCCACCCCTATTAGTTTTGATTTTGCCTCCCCTTTCCCTTGGAAACTGTAAGCACACTATCGAGGTAAAAAGGTATAAAATATTATCATCTTACTTGTAAAGTTTTATTTATAACATTTAAACGTTTGCTGCATGAATTATGAATTGCCCATTTCTTGTCTGACTTGAGAAGAGCTTGGAAATCATCATGCCTGACTTCAAAAAGAAAAGCTGAACAAACTGAAGGCCAACAGCTCTTCTTCAATCCATCAATGGATTGAGGCCACGAGACAAGATATTACCACAGAATTGAAGAAGTAGGCAAATACAGAGAAACATAACTTACAGGGAGCAGAATCCAGTACTGGGGTAAGAGAACTTGAGCTATAATTAACAACTTATTGGAAGCTCAGTGTGGAAGAGCTTAAGAGCTAAAACCTCTAGGGACCAGTTTGAGGGGGGCCCTCTATTTTTTTGTTCATTTGTTTGTTTTACCTCCAGGATCACCAACAGGTTCTCTAGAGTAAAGACTGGAGGAAAAAGCCCAAGTTTCTGGTGCGGTGGAGGCATTTAGCCATTTTGAAATATGCCTGCAGCATTCTGTTTCCCTTGAGGGAAATGATTATATCAGACTTTAATTGTCTTGGTTTTTATTACAGCCCACCTGATTTGGAGGAAGGGAAATACTGTACACAAATTCAGGCCCCTCTAGCTTTCCTATTTCACCCAAAGAGGAAAATAAAACAAGTTAGGAAGCATGTGTGAAGGTCATAGTCCAGGGGCACAGGCTCACTGAAAGACTGAGACCTGATCAGAGGACTATAGAATGCTTCTCCTTTTCCCCACAACTACCCACTCATACATCAGGATCCTACATAACCACAGGGAGTTATGACTAAAAAACTGCAAGCTTCACACACTATTTAAGGAGGAGTCTCTAGGGAAATCTAAAGGCAACAGGGGAACCCAAAACAAGGACACTAGATGAAATTTTAGCCTCTGACTCCCACAGCTACCACAAATCATAAACACACCTTAACTCAACCAGCCAGACAAAATGCTAAAGGCCTATTTACCTCATCATGACTGGTTATTCATAAAAAATTTTGAACTGCTTTCATGCAAAATCTGATCACACAATCTGAGAGAAAAACAGGAGGCTTCCCCCTGCTCACAAAGTCAAAGTAATTCTGCTCTCTAAATTAAAAATGTTCTAATATTTCAAGTATTCGCAGATCTGGTTTACCTCTTTGCATGATTCCTTTGGCTTTGAAAATAGTTTTTATTAAATAAAGGCTACTATGTAAGAATATTTATAGACTATAATACATAAAAAAGACAGTAGTATGGACAAATGAATCCCCATCTCGCACCACCCCGCTAGGGAATAGCTAAAGCCCCCATGGATCTTCCTTGGTTTTTCCACCTTCACCTGTGTCACAGAGGACTTGGGAACTTTTTGTCATCTTGCTTCTCTTTATAGATTTTAGTTTTTGTCTTTGTCTTTTTGTGCTGCTATAACAACATACCACGGATTGAGTAATTTATGAAGAATAACGTTTCATTTCTCACAGTTCAAGAGGCTGAGAAGTCCAAGATCAGGGTGCTGGCATTTGGTCTGGTGAGTCTTCCTGCTGTATCTTCACATGTCAGAAGGCAGGAGGGCAAGCCAGAACCAACTCCTGTCATGAGAGCACCTACTCCCGTTGATGAGGGAGGAACCTTCATCACCAACTCACCTCTTAATGCCATCACACTGGCAACTTGAATTTTAGAGGGGTCACATTCAAACCATAGTATTTCATCCCTGGTCTCCTCAAATTCTTGTCATTGTCACATTCAAAACACATTTATTCCCTCTCAATAATGCTGAAAGTCTTTTAAACTAATTAATTAATTTTTAAAGGTTTTGCCATTGGGCATGTGCCCTTGCTGGAGAGGAGAAAGATAGGGAGAGACACTGAGAGGGAAAGA
>NW_006207899.1:935861-941388 GCF_000334495.1 Tupaia belangeri chinensis
AGAGAAATCACCCGCTAGGATGGCCATGCCACAGTCCCTTCTTCTCCAGTCTCCTCCTGGGATTTTGGGCAAGCATGCACACACAACTGGCACAACAGGAGTCAGGTTCCTGTAGCTTTTCCAGGTGGCATTACATGCCAGTGGCCCCACAGGTTTGGAGTGTTAGGACAGGGTTGCAATCCAAGTGTCCATGGACAGACGAATGGATACACAACACATGGCGTATACATTCAGTGAAACATTATTCAATTTTAAAAAGGAATGGTATTTTGATACATGTTACAACATGGATTAACCTCGAAAACATGCAAAGTAAGATAAGCCAGACAAAAAAGGGCCAATATTGTGATTCCACTTTTGTGACTTACCTGGAAGAGTCAAATTTATAGAGCTAGAAGACCAAATAGTGATTATGAGGGCTTGGGGGAAGGAGAAGGAAATTATTCTTCATAGGTGTTTTGGTCTGTTGTATTACTAGTAACAGAAATATCTAAAACCAGATGATTTATAAATAGATGTTTATTTAGCTCATGGTTTGGAATGTCCAAGGTGTAAGGGCTGCATCTAGTGAGGATTTTCGTGCTGGTGGGTAACATGGTGGAGTACTATCTGTGTCGCCTTATATACCATGACTATTGAGTCCCGGGGCCCTCCATCTGAAGCCAAATCACTTCTCAAGGGCCCACTTCTCAGCACTGTAGTTGGATGAAGTGTCCACCCTCTTAATCTCATCATAATAAGAACCAAATCGTAACACATGACTATTTGGGGGACACATTCAAACGACAGCAAAAAGGTAGAGTTTCAGCTGGGGAAGATGAAAAAGCTGTGGGGTTGGACTGTGGCAATGATGGCATTACAGTGAATGTACTTTATGCTGCTGAACTGTGTACTGAAAATGGTTAAAACGATGACATGGCTATTGTATCACAGTAAAAACAACCCACCAGATTTTAACTGTATTCAGTCAGAAATAACTCACACAGTAACCATGTCCTTGTAGTCTTGTAGATGATTCCTTTACCCCCTTGGTTGTGAAACAGCCCTGACTGTGCTGAGGCTCTCACAAGATCTTTCAGGAACTCAGCTTTCGTTATTTCTAAATCTACTTTCTCAGAGAGCCTCAGAATCAGATCAGTGGTTTATCACAGACACCCACCCTCATTCTGGATCATTTCCCCTCATTTCAGCAGCTTCAATTCACCAAAAACATGGTCTCTTTCCTTCTTTAACCACATTCTTCATTCCTACCCTCACAAGAAGACAAGAGTCCACACGCAGATCAATTCAAGTAAATAGACGCCCATAGGAATTGTCAGCCTTACCCCAGTTCAGAATTCAAATTTAAGTCACAAGGGACCTACTGCTACAATAAATAAGACAGATAATTTTATTCTGAAATTAACTTTTTACTTGGTGTTTACCCATTACAGAAGTTAATGGAAGGAAGGGACCATGTCTTATTCAGTTATGTATATTAATGGAAAGGAGGGACCTTATCTTATTCAGTTATGTATATTTCTAGTGTCTAACACTGTGCCAGACACACAGGAGTGGGCATTAGACAACTTCACCCAGCTCAACCTGGGATAATTAAGCCAATTCAACCAGTTAGGCTAACATCTAGTAAGAACTTGCATTAATTATCCATTGCTGTGTTTTGAATTTTCCCAGACTTGGTGGTTAAAAAAATAGTAATCATATCTTTTACAATTTCTATGGGTCAGGAATTCAGGCATAGCACAGGAGAGACAGCTTATCTCTCTGCTTCATGGTAACTGGTGCCTCTGGTGGAAGACTTGAAGGCTGGGGCTGGAACCATCTGAAGTCTCATTCATTCACATGCTTATTGCTTGGTGTTGGTGTCACCATGTGTGATTACTTTGTGTGAGCTGGGACTCGTGCAACCCAGGTGGCTAGGTTGCAAGGGTAAGTGGGGCGGGGAGGAGGGAAGGGGAGGCAGAAGCCATATAGCTTTGTATAACCTAGCTTCAGAAGCTATGCAGCTTCATTTCTTTTAATGTTCTTTCAGCTGGGACAATTATGGCATTCACTCAGTTTCAAGGGAAGGAAACATAGACCCTGATGGAAGTGTGCTAATGAAATTTTGTAAGAAAAACATGTTAGATGGGATACGTACTAAGATATTAGATATGGTCACCTTTATAAAAATACAGCTTTCCAATTATGTGTCAGAAACTATTAATGCTTTTTCCTACATTTTTCTTTATATTATCTATTTAAATTCCTTCAGATGATTGGATAGAAACCAATGATAGCATTCTTGTATTCCTGATCTTCTGTCATGTTGTTACAAGTCATAAAAGGTGGAATGTATTCAGTCTTCTAATTCAAGATGGATTTTCTTATTTTGCTCAACATATATTTATTTTGCACCAAATACTGGGCACTAAAGCTAGGTAGTGAGAAGAATGGTAAACAGAACAGAAATGGTCTTTGCCCACATGAAGGTTTTGGTTTGGTTGGTGAAGAAAGCACTGTGGCCATGATTTTTTTTATGAGCAGTCAAGACAGTCAAATACAAAGGCATACATTGACAAGGGGGGAAAGAGACTTTCATGAGGCCATGTAGATAAGATGATTGACTGGGACCAGCAGTTGGTGTAATGGTCATGTTGCTGGACTCCCATGCAGTTGACCGTGGTTCAACTCCCCGACCCGGCGGCTTAAATTCACGAGGACATGTGTGCGTGTGTGCCCAAGATCCCGAGAGAAGAATGGATTGTGGTGCGGCCATTCTCCCGATTTCTCACTTTCTGTCTCTGTCTCTCTCTTTTTGGTGAGCACATGTGCCCTATAGCAAAAACCTCTCCCCCCCACAAAAAAAAAGAAAAAAAGATGATGGACTATCCTGTTTTTAAAGCTATCTAGGATATGAAAGTGGACATTTCCAATGTTAAAGTTTCATTACAATTTTAGCCTATTTTTCTCTTATCTGATCTTCTGGGAAGTCAAAGAATTGATCAGTTCCCTCCTATAAAAATTAATTTGCATTGGGGCCAGCAGTCAACATAATGTCTATGTCGCTGGACTTCCATGACCACAGTTCGTGTCCCGGACCCGGTAGCTTAAAACTCACACCGGGTGCATGTGCATGTTGCCCAAGATCCCGAGAGGAGAATGGAGGAGAAGGGATTGTGGCGTGATCATCCCCCCTGGGGGGTGATTTCTCACTTTCTGTCTCTCTGTCTCTGTCTTTCTGGCAAGTGCACACGCCCTATAGCAAAAGTCTCTCCAAAAAAAAAAAAAAATGATTTTGCCTTAAGTAATTGTTAGTCCCCTATTAGCTTTTCTTTTGTCTAGCTAAACTTTCTCAAATTTTAAATTTTTCTCATAAGGTATTGTCTATACTCAAATAATTTTAATGTTTTATATTTTTCCTCTAGGAAATCTCAAAATATCCACTATTTTGAATAAATTTGAAAAGCCAAGAAGAAGGAAAGGATATATTTTTAGCTTTCTAGGGTTATAATATTTAGCAAAACCAGGTAGGGCTCCTGCCTCCTCAGAGTCTAGAATCTGGTAGGGAAGGTAGCATTGATTAAATTACAGATGTCTCAAGAAAATTCTTGTTTCATGAGAGGCAGTATGGTGCAGTGTTATGGAAATATTTGAGGCTAAGGGATAAAAATTTGATTTTTTATTAAATAAACCTTTAATTTTATAGCAATTTTAGGTTTATAGAAAAATGGATAGTACAGAATGTTTACAGTGCCATTTCCCCTTTTATTAGCATCTTACATCAGTATGATGTATTTGTTATAATTAACACACCAATCTTGATATACTCTCATTACCTAAAATCCATGCTTTGTTCAGGTTAACAATTTTCACAAATTGTTCTTTTTCTATTCTAGGATTTCATCTAGGATACCACATTACATTTGGCTGTTTCTTTTAGACTCCTTTTGGCTTTTTCTTCAATTTTCCTTATCTTTAATCATCTTGAGAGTTTAGTTTTAGTTTTTGCTGTAGAATGCATCCCCCACAGAGCGACAGAGAGAGAGAAAGAGAGAGAGAGAGAGAGAATGAGTACTCACCCCTGACGGGATGGGTCACATTGCAGTCCCTTCTCTTTCATCCTCTTCTCAAGATTTTGGGGTAAAACACACATCATGACCGGCATGTTTTTCAAGCTTCTGGGTCAGGGACTTAAACTGTGCTATTGGCCATGTGAGATCCAGCACCTTAACCACCATGCCACCTGCTGGTTAATACTGGGACGTTTTGGTTAATATTGGGAGGGTGTTTTGTAGGATGTCCCTCTATTGGAATTCAATGTTTTTCTCATGATTAGATTGAGATTATGAATTTTTCTGAGGAAGACTGCAGAGGTAATTTGCAGTTCTCATCACATCAAATCAAGGGTACATACTATTAATATGAATTATTACCATAATCCTGGCTTTGATTACCTGCCTGAGGTAGTGTTTGTCACATTTCTCCACAGTGAAATCTCTCCTCCTCTCCACCGTAATCTTTGGAAAGAAGTCATTAGATATACCCCAAACTTCAAGAGTGAGGAGTTATGTTCCACTCCCTCAAAGGCTCCATAACTTATCGGGCATTTTTTTTTTTTTTCTGTAAGGAAATTTCTCTTTTCTCTTTCTGGAAACCTGATTTTAATGATCAACTTTGTCATTTTCCAGCTGTGTGACCTCTTGCAAGTCCTTTTATGTTCATGGGTTTGTTTTCTATCTTGATACTCTGTCTTCATATGAAATATGTTAAACCAAAATACTTTGTGCTTTATGAACTATGACTATATGAAAGTCTTGGTAATTGTTTCTCTTAGTTCAGATTTCTTGTTCCACAGAGGGTCTCTCACGGAGGCCATCTATGGGACACTTTTCTTCTGGGTACAAGGGACAGTGGAGCAGCCACTGGTGGAGGAATTATGACCTGGAGGGATGAGTAGTTTCTGCCTTGGGGACAGATCCTCAGGTCCATGTAGGGAGTTTGGCACTGCCTTAAATGCTTCTCCTTCCTGCCAGGAAAGCTCCAAATCTGGGGTGATTGCTGTGGTTAAGATTACCCAATATAGCTGCTTGAAGACTGTTAACCAGGTCAGAGGTATGAGGAAAAGAAGGATTTTTCTGATCAGGTAATATGGAGAGAGCCTGGGATCTGGTGCACTTTGACCTGAGGATTTTAGTAGCAGCCTCTTTCCTCTGCCCTTTTGCTTCTACCTCAGACACTTTTACAAATACTTTTGATTTTAGTTTTGTGCAAGTTCCAGCCACCATTGCAGGTTGTGATTAGGATGACTGTTTTTACAATGATACTTGAAAGTCAGGTTCGAACAAGGCTCATGCACGTTCTTCATAGAGGATGTTAAGCTTGTTGACTGGAAGTCTGCCTGCCAGGACAAGATCCTTCTGCGAACTCCAGAAACAATCTGCTATTGTCTTCAGGGATAAAACGGTGCCAATAAAAAATGAGAACTCCTAGCCAAGAGGAGGAATTACATTAACTGCTTCACTACTAAAAGTTATTATGGGAAAGA